>NC_134356.1:219893788-220193788 GCF_048569485.1 Anomaloglossus baeobatrachus
GCTCGGTACTCGTAACCTCTAGTGATGAGTGAGCACTACCATCCTCGGGTGCTCGGTACTCGTAACTTCTAGTGATGAGTGAGCAATACCATCCTCGGGTGCTCGGTACTCGTAACTTCTAGTGATGAGTGAGCAATGCCATCCTCGGGTGCTCGGTACTCGTAACTTCTAGTGATGAGTGAGCACTAGTGTGACGCCCTGGACTAGCCAGGTAGTCACAAACACAACACGACACACACCCCTTCACCCGGACAGGTGACACCAGTCACAGAGAAATCCTTGTTGACACCCTCCGGGCTTGATGTCCACACCAGATGGGGCGGAGCCAGGCGGTTGACTCCACCCACCGAGGAGTTCACAGGCCTGGAGGCGGGAAAACACAGAGAGTTCAGTTCAGTTACAGTGGCAGAGAGAGTGGAAGGAGAGGAGAGGAGTAAGGACACGCACAAGTGGACCTGGGACCAGGCCCGCCAGTGGAACTGCTAGGTGTCTGGGTCGGAGCCCAGGCACCTCCAGCAAGGTCGGCAGATGATGATGGCCATCTGTAGGAGTTGGGAGTACGGTCGGTGGAACAGTAGGACCGGGGTCGGACGGTGGCCCGCCGGTACCGAACCGGGGAGCCGATTGGAAGCCAAGCACCAGGCAGGGTACTCAGACCCCAACTAGACTAGTAGCCGCCCTGATAGTCAAATTTGCTGACCTCAGGGGTTCATTCCCACCCAAGTCCTGATTGAAGGCAACAGCCCAACCATCCAGGATAAGTGCCACCGCCAAGGGCAAGAGATCCAAAGGGCCAGCGTCTGCGGGCAAATGGGTTCCTACGACACTTACACGCTAGGGAGCGGACTACCAGTGTCCAGGCACAGGAGTCAACATCTACATAACACAGGTGCAGGGAAACGACAGCCATCACTAACCCGTCCGTGGAGAACACTGCAGCCGGCTGCGGGCCCCATCCTTTCTGCCGTTTGGTTTACCAGAGATTCCAGTATCTTGTGTCAGAGTGAGTAAACCAGCGCCTTCGGGCCGCACAACGCACTGCACCGCACCTGCGTCCAGTATGCTCACGCTCCCTCGCCCCAGCACCTTCCCACGGGCCCCCGGGACCATCGCCCCTGCCCACGGAGGGGTTAACACCGAGCTGCATAACACCGTCCCCGGGAGGTCTAGTCAAGGGCAGCGGTGGTGTCCATCATACAATCACCACAACCCGTGGATGGCGTCACAAACTTTACCAATTCCACCAAACAACCACCCGAACCCCCTGCGTGCATCGCCACTACCCATTTCAGAGCGACGTGACCCCTGGGTCCATGAGAGGCTCAAGCCACCACCTGCAGTACACGAGCATGGATCCGAGCGGCTCGGCGGCCGCAGACGAGGCCGCGGGGCAGTACACTACCATGCTTGGGTGCTCGGTACTTGTAATGACTAGTGATGAATGAGCACTACCATGCTCGGGTGCTTGATACTTGTAACTTCTAGTGATGAGTGAGCACTACCATGCTTGGGAGCTCGATACTTGTAGCTTCTAGTGATGAGTGAGCACTACCATTCTCGGGTGCTCGGTGCTCGTAACTTCTAGTGATGAGTGAGCACTATCATGCTCGGTACTTGAACAACTAGTGATGAGCGAGCACTACCATGCTTGGGTGCTCGGTACTCGTAATGTCTAGTGATAACTGAGCACTACCATGTTCGGGTGCTTGGTACTTGTAACGACTAGTGATGAGTGAGCACTACCATACTCGGGTGCTCGGTACTCATAGCGACTAGTGATGACTGAGCACTACCATGCTCGGGTGCTTGGTACTCGTAATGATTAGTGATGAGTGAACACTACCATACTCGGGTGCTCAGTATTCACAATGACTAGTGATGAGTCATGTTAAGACCTGGTAGTGCATGATAGTGCTCACTCATCACTATTAGTTATACAGGTATCTACAGCACATCTCCTGTTTAGGTTGCATTCACCTCATGGCGTTTTTTGGGGGTGGGTTTTTTCACAGCTGTGACAAAATAATTTGCCATGATCAATAGCTTCAGAAAAAAAATAAACTCCACAGCCTCATTTAGGTGTCAGTTATTTTTCTCATATGCAAAAATCAGTTCATGCTTCTATAGTGTTTTTTTTCATCAGACCTTCATCAGAGTTTGGTTGTTGTGTTAGCTTTTACCATTGGACCTTCACCAGTTTTTCTGCACCACAAAGAACACTGGGACTCTGGGAGTGTAAGTTTCAGTGATTTTCTGCATCGTGAAGCCAATGACCAGAAAAGTGTGGAACACTGAAGAGGAACTTCGGCACAAGCAATGCCCAGGCGCGAGATTGCAAGACGAAAATCCAACATCATAAGGACACAGTGATGCTGTGGGAGGCAATACATATGATAATGGGAGTGTTGAGGCGGAGTTATCTTCCAGGCAGCATCTGCCCCATAGCCTGGAAGAGCTCATTTACATAAAGTGATAAAAGATGATTTAACCACAACAAGGGTTCTGATATGGGGCAGACAGGTAGGATTTTTTTCAGCATTGTGTAATCTGTATGCCAATAGTAATAGTTTAGACAGCTCAAATGTGGTGACAGATTCCCTTTAATCACAGACCCATAGACTTAGGGGTACTTTACACGCTGCGATATCGGTACCAATATCGCTAGCGAGCGTACCTGCCCCTGCCCGTGGCGCACAACATTGCTAACACCCGTCACACGTACTTACCTTCCCTGCGACATCGCTGTTGCCTGTGAACCGCCTCCTTTCTAAGGGGGCGGTTCGTGCGGCGTCACAGCAACGTCACACAGCAGCCATCCAATAGCAGAGGAGGGCCTGAGAAGCGCGGCTGGAACATGCCGCCCACCTCTTTCCTTCCGCATTGCCGGTGGACGGAGGTCAGGAGATGTTGGTCACTCCTGCGGTGTCACACATAGCAGCGAACAACATTGCTACTCACCAGACAACGATATTTGGTGTTTGGACGACCTCTCCAACACCAACGATTTTTACCACTTTTGCGATCATTGAAGGTCGCTCGTATCGTATGTGTCACACACTGCGATGTCGCTAACAACGCCGGATGTGCGTCACAAACACCGTGACCCCGACGATAAATCGTTAGCGATGTCGCAGCGTGTAAAGTACCCCTTACATTCGTGAGTTTGATCTGTGACCAACATGAGTTTGTGAGGACAACGCAGCAAAAATACATGGACATGTAAACAGTCCCATAATCTATAAAAGGTTTGCACCTTTTCGTAAAAACAGTCGTCAAAAACTGAAGTCTGAATGAGACCTTAGACAGGACAATGTGCTGCTTAGAATAATGAATTTAGTGCTGGCATGAAATATTCAATCAACTGACATACAAGCATTTTGCTCGTTCGTTGAGTACCTGGCGGCATGTTTACACTACCCGTTTATCAGTCATTGACAGTTCTCAGTGGTGTAACTTGAAGCTCATGAGCACCAATGCAAAAGCTCCAACGGGGCTCCCAATTATTGTAAACATTTAATAGCATTGATCTTTTCAAATAGGCTAACAAGATTTTTGAGGGTCCTAAGGTGATTGCAGCCCCTGCACCTATTGTAGTTACCCCCCTGATAGTCCTAACACTAATTTACAATTATCAGCTCCTCTAAATGGGCCCTTACAATGCATCATATTTATCAAACTTTCTCATGCTAATTGATAAATCTGGTCCATCTTTAGGGTAAGGTTACACAGAATTTCTGTGGATTTTGGAGCTCGGCAGTCCGTGCCCCTTGACGCGATCCCCTGCGACCGGGGTTCCAGCTCCTACCAGGCCCAGACCAACGTCTGCCACCTAGTAAACTTCAGGAGCCCTGCTCCAGACCGGTGACCTCTCCCTCTCAGAGAGTCACCTTCCACCTCCTACTCCTTACACTCCTGTTTCACTTCTCTGTCACTTTCTCACTTTCCCCTACCAACCCTCATGTGGGCGGCCCTATTCCCTTCAGGCCCCCCAATGGTGTGTCTGGTGGGTTCGGTGCAAACTGTTCCTAGAATTTTGACTGGCTAAGCTGTTAGCAACACCAATGGACCAGGATCCGTAACCAAGGAGGAGAGTGGATACTGTGCAGAAGGGCAGATTGCACAATACCCTGTGACGACCTGATAAGCCAGGGTGTCACACATATGTCCCTCTGTGTGCTGTGATTCACGGCACACGTGTGTTCCCCATATGCTATCCGTGATCCGTGAAAGCACATGGACATAAACCCACCTATCCACGCTCCTGCTGTCCGTGGTGCTGATCTCTCCTGGATGCTGTCTCCCGCCACCGCTGTCTCCCGCCACCGCTGTCTCCCATCTGCAGCTACTTCCAGGTCAGCTGTGTAGCACATAATTGCATATTCATGAGAATAATTAGCCGGGCTGGAAGTAACAGGTAGCAGCAGCCGGAGACAAGTTAGTTTAAAAAGCTTTTTATTTTGTTTGTCTGGTACGTGTTTTACAGATCACACCATAGTGCGGTCTGCGGGACATCAGTGATGCCAAAAAAAATACAGACATGTCTAAAAGCAGAAATCGCAGACATGCATGTATGCCACACGGAGACGTGTCAGTGAAAAATCACTGATTTGTGCTCAGATCTATTGATTTTAATGGGTCTGTGTATGTTCGCGATTCTAGTATGTATAAAAACTAGCACATACGTACCAGAATCACCGACGTGTGACGAGGCCTTAAGAAAGGATTGTCCAAGTAGTAGACAACCCCTTTAAGTGCTCATGAAAAAAAGGTACACATTTGACTAACTATTGAGTCAATAAAATCAGAAAAGACATCTCATACTTAAAAACTGTGTGGGGAAAAACACACAAAAAAATGCAAATAAAAAGAAAATAAGATAATATGTAAACAAAATATCCATATAAAAAAAGAAACTGTATGAACACTCCCTTAGAATGTCTAGTATAAGTTTATACCATTTGTTCCAGAAAGTTCTGAGAATTCTTGGCACAATGGGATCATGATTTAGGCCAAGTACCTTTGTCTGCCTTTCCATTCTCCACAACCCCTACTGTAATGGGGACAAAATAGGCAAACAGACAATGGACCAATAGTCCAGACATAAGGAAATAAGTCACTATAAGGTGACTATAGTGTTGGCCATAGAGGTTCTGTAAATAAGGCACACGGCTTAGTCCAGGTAACGTATTCGCTCTCACACACATGCAGTGTGACTCGTAGAGCCGTATAACCCCTGCGGAGAAGGAAAAATGAAAGTCATCCAATCTGTTCACTTGGTGCAGCTGCTGGAGCTGCCACACAGGTCAATGCACTTGATTCCCGAGTAGACTTCTCACACTGCAGAAGACATCTGAAAACAGAAACCTTCCTCTTGAAACTTTGCCTGGTAGTAATGTCTTTCATCCCTTTGTTGTTATGGCCCCATTTAACTTTGGAAAACTTGGGCATGTTAGAACAAAAACACCTTTGTCAGTCACTGGGCCCCTGCTTAACACACCATGGTCAATGTATGAATGGTAGACTGGAAGCAAATTACTCCAAACATAAATCACATACTACACGCTGACTGCAAAATTTTAACCCATTTTAACCTGGCCATTTATATTGGCAGGGACATACATAAAAATCACTGATGCCCCATAGCAAAAGGTCTTATTGTCTCCCAACGGAACATAATACCCCCTACATAGTATGAAGACCATAAAGTGCTCCACACAGTATGATTCCCACGCACACTTTAGGAAGCCTCCACAGAGAACAATTCACATACATGCCCACCCACACAGCATGATTCCCCCACAAGCACCTCCATAACCACACACATCTTGAGGACCCCCAGAGTATGATGGCCTCTACAGCCCCCTCATATAGTATGGTGGCTTCTACAACCCCCCCTTTAACACACACAGAAGCCCTACATTGTACTGGCCCTAATAACCCATTCACATAGTATGATGGTCTCTATAGCCCACACACACAACCCCCAACAGTGTGATGTCCCCTGTAGGCTGCTCACATACTATAATGGCCTCACAGTCCCCCACACACAGTATGATGTCTCTGTCGCGGGCGGAGGAGGGGACGCTGCGCTCTCCCACTGCTTGGGTCCGGCTGCCGCTGCTGCTCGGTGGCTCGAGCGATGGGCCGGATCTCGGGGACTCGAGCGGCGCTCCTCGCCCGTGAGTGAAAAGGGGTTTGGTTTTGGGGATTTATTGTCCGTGACGCCACCCACGGTTGTGATGATTTTTGGTAACACCACCGCTGCTCTGTATGGGGATCCCGGGAGCGGTGACAGGGAGCAGCAAAGTTGTTAGTTCTCCCCTCCGTGGGTAGGGGGTGGTTGTCCCGGGGCCCAGTGATAGGGTGGAGGATGAGGGATGGCAGGCCCGGTGCAGGGCTTGGTGAGGTGCAGGGTCGCGGGGGCAGTGCTGTGCCTCACGGCACGGTGGTACTCACTCAGCCTGAGACGATGACACTGTTCTCGATAAAACACACGGCTGGAAAGACGGTTCCCACGGACGGCTGCTGTTGCTTTTCCCCGGTAGGTAACGGTGACTGTCTCTTTCCCTGCACCTATGTTCAATGTTGGTAGCGATGGATTCCCACCGGTAACCCGCTCCCCGACTTGGACATGGGCCGGAGGAGCCCCTCTTTGCCCGCAGGCGCTGGCCCTGGCGTCACATCTCCACTCATTTTGATGGCCCTAACACTCCCTCTCATACAGTATGATGAGCCCAACAGCCCCTCACAGCATGATGGACCTCACAGCTCCCTTCACAGTATCATGTCCCCACATCCCCAATTCAGACTATGACGTTTCCACAGCATTATATACAGCATAATTACCTCCACAATAATATTGCCTCTCCAAGCATATGTTTGCCTCACAGCCTCCTTCATATGGTACGATGGCCTCCATTGTTCCCCCTCCCCCCTTCAAGGTATGATGCACCCACACCACAAGTACTGACTGCCAAAATGTAAAAAAGGAACCACCTAGCTCTGTTCCACAGATGTGCTGCTCTGCTCTCTACATTGTGTGGACTGTGGATTTTTACAGTATGCCCATAGGAGTGTAATCATCATGCATACAATGCCGAAGCTCCTGAGGATTCAGCTACTGATCTGATTGTAATGCCAAGAGTGTTATAGAGCAGTGCTGGTCATCACAAGGCTCCCCAAACTCATGGACCCCATTGTATGGTCTGCTGCTATTAGCTGTCCACCATTGCTCATTGGGTAGATGTCAGGCAAATGCTTGTTTAGATGACAGCTAATTTGCCAGCTTCCCATAAACATGTACTCTAAGAATGGTCAAGTGTGAATGTGTAAATCAATAAGAAGAGGGAAATAAGCTGCTGCCGGGCTCCTCAACAACTGTATATGTGACGCCCTGGACTATCAGGTGGTCACAGGGTATTGTGCAATATGCCCTTCTGCACAGTATCCACCTCCTCCTTGGTTACGGGTCCCAGACCTTTGGTGTTGCCAAGAACAAGCTAATCAAAATCCTAGGAACACTCTGCACCACACCCACCAGACACACTAGTGGCCGGCCTGAGAGGAATAGGGTCGCCCACTTGGGGGGTTGGTTAAGGGGAGGTCAGGAGTGCTATCAGTCAGTCGGTTGAGTGGTGACTCTCGGGAGGAGAGGACAGGAGCTTGGCTCCTTAGACTACTAGGTGGCAGACGTTGGTCTGGGCCTGGTAGGAGCTGGACCCCGGTCGCAAGAAATCCCAAGCGTGAACCCTGAGAGCAAGCTCACCCAGTTAGTCATACTGGTGATTGGGACCCGATTTGTTTCACACTAAAGGGACCAACTAGAAGATAAGGTGCCACGGTAAAGGTCACAGACTAACAGGCAACACCAACAGGCATGGGATCCAGGCGGGCTCCCTCCCAGCGGCAGCGGTGTCAAGAACTTTGGTTTACCCCAGTTGTCGGTGTCAGCGTTATTGGACTGAGTGAGTACACAAGTGACCCTTACCGTCCCAAGGGCTCCAACCCCGTCACCATCATTCCCCCTACCCGTGGAGGGGTTAAACACCTGGCTGCCCACACCATCGCCACTGGGTACTCCCAACTGCAGCGGTGGTACTCCACCTTACCACACCCCCACGGGTGGCATCACAAACTTTCCACATCATCCCCTGTAAATACTCCCCTCCTTTTTATCAGAGTGGCCGCGCGACCCCGACCCGGGTCCGGAGATCCCTCGAGCCACCGTGGATCCGGATCCGAGCAGCCTGGCTGCTGACGCGGGTGCGGCACATATATATATATATATATACTGACCGAATGAAGCATAAAATATTTATATCACCATGATGGCTGAACATGTGCTGCACAAGCTGTTTCCAATGGAGCTTGTAAAAGCTGCTCTGAAGCTGTCTGGATGGAGCACACTGTTCCCGATCCCACTCTTGATCCCGGCTAACTTCAGTTCTTACTTTGCCAGTTCAAGCCAGAGAGCTTAACGATGCCACTAGTCTAAATTGTCAATCAAGTGTGCCGCCCCCGTGCCAGCAGCCTGCCGCTGCTCGGATCCGGACCTTCCGGTGGGTGGCTCGAGGGTCTCTGGACCCGGGGGGTCCCGGGGACAATCCGAATGAAAAGGGTGGTGGATGGTGGATGTAGGACGTATATGTACGGGCTGAGCTCTATTAAGTTCGTGACGCCACCCATGGTGTGTGGTGAGGTTGGACACCACCGCTGCAGTTACGGGGCACCCGGGGGGAGATGTTATGCAGCAAGTTGTTAACCCCGCCATGGGCAGGGATGGTGGCCCCGGAACCCGTTGGGGTTTGGTGCAGGGAGATGGGCGACCGCAGGGTGCTGGTGTACTCACTATTAAGGAAACACACGAGTCTCTGGTAAACCAAGGTGATGGTGGCCGGTGCCCGCAGCCGGCTGCGTTCTGGTTACCCCACCCGGCTGGTGGTCTCTGTCTTTCTCCTGCAGCTGTTTAGAACGGTGGACTGCCTGTGCTTGCAACTTCAGGAGTCCGCTCCCGCCGGCTGGATGTGGCCCAAGGAGCCCTTGCCCGTAGACGCTGGCCCGTGGGATCTCTGAGCCTTGGCGGTGGCCTTTTATCCCCCTCGGTGGGCTGTTGTCTTCTAATCGGAACTTAGGGTGGGACAGGACCTCTAGTCCTGGCCTCAATCGGTTAATTAACCGGTTCCATTCTAGTCCCGGCTTCAGGGTCCGAGTACCCCCCTGTGTGCTCCGGTTTTCAAGTCGGTTCCCCAGGTCGGTACCGGCGGGCTACAACCCTGTCCCGGTCCACCTCGGTTCCACCTAGCCATCTTCCCGGCTCCTTCAGACGGAGATCACCGTCTGCCTCCTAGCCAGTGGCACCAGGGCTCCTACCCTAGCGCCGTTCAATTTGGGGGTATTCGCCTCTGCTGGAGCTGGACACAGCTCCAGCCCACACTCCTCTCCAACTTGAACTCTAACACTTAACACTGAACTCTAACACTCACCGCTGCTCCTCTCACCTCCACGCAGCAACTGAGGTGAGTAGCGCGATCAGCTGAGCTGTCACTGAGGTTACCCGCGGCCACCGCTGCATCCACCGCTGGATCCAGTGACAGCGGGTAACCTCAGTGACAGCTCAGCTGATTGCCGGCTGTCTTCATTTGTTGTGTGGAGGTGACCGGAGCGGCTGTGTCTGCTGCAGCTCCGGTCACCTCCATGCAGCAGAGCTGGATGCGACGCTGGACCATCCTGGATTACGCCGGACAAGGAGGGCTTTTTGGGGCTGATTAAAGTGGTGAACCAGGGTATATGTTTGTGTTTTTTATTTCTAATAAAGGATTTTTCGGGTGTGTGTGTTTATTTACTGTAATTTACAGATTAATCATGGAGGGTGTCTCATAGACGCCTGACATGATTAATCTAGGACTTATTGGCAGCTATGGGCTGCCAATAACTCCTTATTACCCCGATTTGCCAACGCACCAGGGCAAATCGGGAAGAGCCGGGTACAGTCCCAGAACTGCCGCATATAATGTATGCGGCAATTCTGGGCGGCTGTTGGCTGATATTGTTAGGCTGGGGGGCTCCCCATAACGTGGAGCTCCCCATCCTGAGAATACCAGCCTTCAGCCGTATGGCTTTATCTGGCTGGTTTTAAAATTGGGGGGGACCGCACGCCGTTTTTTTTAATTATTTAATTATTTATTTCACTGCACAGAATAGACACGCCCACCGGCTGCTGTGATTGGGTGCAGTGTGACACCTGTCACTCAGCGTGGGGGCGTGTCTCACTGTAACCAATCATGAGCGCCGGTGGGCGGGTAAAGCAGGGAATACGAGATTGTTTAATGGGCGGCCGGCTTTTTCAAAACAGTAAAAGCCGCCGGAGCAGTGTGAATGCCGTGCAGAGCCGGAGATCGGTGAGTATATGAGAGAGGGAGATAGACTGACATGGACAGAGAGAGAGGGACAGAGATAGTGACCGACTGACAGAGATTAGTGAATGACAGACATTGTGAGGCACTTCAGGACGCAGCTTTTCAGCTGCGCTCTGAAGCTGACCTTTTTTAAGCTGCTGTGCAGAGCGCACACCTGCGCACATAGCCTCAGACATCAAAATCGTATGAGGGATGTCACACGTTACAATTGACTAGGTTCATACAACAAAACGTCCAATGTATGAGGAATAAACGACGTGTATGCGATCACCGTATTTTAGTTCAATCTTGATTGCACGTAGGTGTCACACGCAAATACGTCACGAACGATGCCGGATGTGCGTCACTTACAACTTGACCCCGACGACGGATTGAAAGATTTATTGAAGCGTGTAAAGCAGGCATAAAAAATAAATTAATCCAATCGGTAAACAGCATAATGGAAAAAAAATAAAAATCTCAGAATTACGTTTTTTGGGACGCCATTACATTGCAATAAAATGCAATAGGAGGCGATCAAACCATCGCATCTACATAAAATGATTTCAGTAAAACTGTCAGCTTAGGATGAAAAAAATAAGCCATCATACAGCTCCAGATCCCAAAGAATAAAAACGTTACAGGTCTTTGAAAATGGCTATTAAAGCAAAAAAATATATATTTTTTATAAATTTACCAAAAATAAAACTTACATTTTTGGTATCTGTGAAGTTGTACTAACCTGGAGAATCATAATGCCAGATCAGTTTAACCATATAGTGAACATGGTAAATAAAAAAAAAATTGTGACATTGCACTTTTTTTTTGCAGTTTCATCTCATTTGGAAATGTTTTCCATTTTCCAGTACAATATATATTGTAAAATGCATCTTGTCATTCAAAAGTACAACTTCTCCCTCAAGAAAAAAACACAATATGGCTATATTGATAGAAAAATAAAAAAAGTTATGGCTCTTGGAAGAAGAGAAGGAGAAAACTAAAACAAGTGGAAAATGGCCATGGCGTGAAGGGGTTAATATTTCCAATTCATTGATGTTTTCCTTTCATATAAAGAAGCCGAATATCCTAAGAGTACTGCACATTGGAATTGCTAAGGGGCAGATCAGAATTCTGTATTTAATTGGACGCACAGATGGTCTGTTGCCTGTAGAAACAGCAACGGCTAAAAGGTTTGTTGTGGTACACTGCACTTAGTAATAAGATTGTAGTCTTGCCACTGAAATCAAGGCTTTTTTTGCCTTTTTCACAAATTAAATATTGATTTGACACTCTCCCCACTTAGCAGTTTACTATTTTCCTTTCCTAACAAATGGAAAGAAAAATAATATCTGAGTTACTTACAGCTCTGATTGTGTTATATGAAAGAGTTTATATTCAAGGGTATTTTCTATGTGGTTGTTACTGCAGTGAGATGCGGGGGGTCATTAATGACATTAATGACATATAATTTACTCATGTATAATGCAAAAATGAAATACAGTATTTCAGCAATTATCCTGGAAAAACAGTTGCTTCCTTCTGCTCAGGCAATGTTCCCTAACTGTGAGGCCTGGTTTTTCCAGCAGGACAATGCACCATGCCACACACCTAGGTCAATCAATGTGTGGATGAAGGACCACCACATCAAAACCCTATTATGACCAGCCCAATATCCAGACCTGAACCCTATTGAAAACCTCTGGAATGTAATTAAAAGGAAGATGGTTAGTCACAAGCCATCAAACAAAGAACTTATTAAATTTTTGCACCAGGAGTGACGTAAGGTCACCCAAAAACAGTGTGAAAGACTGGTGGAAAGCATACCAAGACGCATAAAAGCTGTGATTAAAAATCATGGTTATTCCACAAAATATTGATTTATGAACTCTTCCTGAGATAAAACATTATTAATATTATTTAAGATCTGAAAGCAATGCATTGTTTTGTTATTTTGACCTTGGACTCCAATTGTGCAAACTACCTCTCTGGAACAGGACTTCAGCTGCATAAGGTCTTGATAGCGGCATGTTTGTACACACAGCTGTAACATTGCTGGCATGGCCTAGTGGTCACAAGGACCGACAAAGGTGCCGGGGAAATGTAAACTAGTGGATGTTCCCAAGTGTACCACAATTATTAAAGGGAATCTGTGAGCAGGTTTTCTCTATGTAAACTGAAGCCAGCAGGCTGCAAGGGTTAACACAGAGAATTCAGGGATGGCTGTATAGTCAAGAACCATCTGTTAATTTGCTATGTTTGTTTAAGCAGAAGGATTTCTCATTGCTCGGACTACATTGCCACGCGCACGGCAGTCCTGCATGGCTCTCTCCACTGATTGACACCTCACTGTCAATGTACAATCCCTATAGAGAGCCTGATGGGCGGGGGCAGCTCTCTCAGCTCTTCTACATGGCTAAATCTTAAAATTCTGATTTTGTCAGAACGGCTGCAGCCAGTAATCTAAGTGACACATCGTTGGATTCGGAATCTCCCTTATGTTGTGTGCCGCCCTGGGCAAGCCAGGGGTCACAGGTCATTGCACCACCACACCCTACACCCCAGTTAGGAACACCAAGGCTACCAAAATCCTTGTTGCCTTCCTCCAGGGGCTGATGTTCACACCAGGGGGTGGGCCAGGCGGTTGGCTCCGCCCACCAAGGAGTTCACAGCCCTGGAGGCGGGAGAAACCAGGCAGTCTAGTGAGGGAAGTGAAAGAGAGAGGAAGCAGATTAGTGTGAGAGCTTGAAGAGTGAGGAGTAAACAGTGGAGGGAGGAAAGTGAAGTAAAGTAGAAGTGAAGTTGCAGTACAGCTAAAGAGAGAAGCTGAAGTGACAGTAGTAAAGCCTGAAGTTGGTCCGGCTGTGTGCCAGGACAGTGTCAGCAAGGTCAGCAGACGGCGGTGACAGTCTGCAGGGGAGACTGCTCGGAGGTTGCTGGAAGGACCGCGGACGGGTAGTGGCCCGGCGGTCTGGAGCAGTATATGAAGAACAGTCAGCACCAGGGCAGGGGCCTCTCGGACCCCGGCAAGGCTAGGAGTCGCCGTGAATTTGCCAAATCCGTCAGTGAAGGGGACGTCTGTCTCCAAACAACCAAGTCCCGATTGAAGGCAACAGTCCAACCATTGAGGAGAGACACCGCCACCGCCAGGGAACCAGTTTCTCAGGGCCAGCGCCTGCGGGCAAAGTAGGGCTCCTCCGGCCCATATCCAAGCCGGGGAGCGGGTTACCGGTGGGAACCCATCGCTACCAACACAGAAACATTAGGTGCAGGAAAAGGGACATCACCGTCACCTACTGGGGAAAGCAAGTGCAGCCGTCCGTGGGAACCGTCTTTCCAGCCGTGTGTTTTACCGAAAACTGTGTCAACGTCTCAGGCTGAGTGAGTACCACAGTGCCGCAAGGCACAGCGCTGCCCACGCGTCCCTGCTCCCACCAAGCCCTGCATCTCCCACCTCATCACTGGGCCCCGGGATCACCAACCCCTACCCACGGAGGGGCAACACAACAACTGGCTGCTCCATACCATCCTTCCCGGGATCCCCATACAGAGCAGCGGTGGTGTCAACAAATCACCACAACCGTGGGTGGCGTCACGGACAATAAACAATCCCCACACCCAAAAACCCCCTTTCACTCACGGGCGAGGAGCGCCGCTAGAGTCCCCGGGATCCGGCCCATCGCTCGAGCCACCGAGCAGCAGCAGGCCGCAGCAGCGGCAGCCGGACCCGAGCAGCAGTGGGAGAGCGCGGCGTCCCCTCCTCCGCCCGCGACAGTTGCTCTTAGATGAAATAGCAACATCCTGCTGACGGATTTCCTTTAAGAGGACTGCACCTTTTCCTAAATTTACACACACCACTTCAGCTTCGCATAAGAAATATAAAACAAGGTATTCCAATTCTAGTAAAAGTCGGCTATTATCTGTTAATAGTGGCTATTACTGAGTAGGTCCTTCTGTAAGGTCTTCTCCTGGGGCTAGTTTTCGCACCTCTTTAGTGTGTTTCCTAATTTTATACAGGACTCCTTGTGTCTCCTGTATTGTGCGCTTCTGTGTCCCAGGTAGTTTGGTTTTGGGTAGTTTGTTGTGTAGGAAACACTGTATAGAAGGTTAGTGCCCCCATCACACAGACATGTAATGTGATTATTGACAGGAGTTAACATCTAAATGAGTGGATTATACGCAATCCGCTTTGAGTACATAGTGCCCCCTATGGGCCTGGTGCTATTTGTGGAATATTGAGGGCAGTAGTGATCACTCCCATCATTGTCACTCTGCACAAGTAAAATTCTAGACAAGAAACACACACCACACCGTATATAAATTTTAATTATTTTATTTGAAAAGCAATAAGCAGCATTGTAATGAAATTATTACTGGCCCTTTAAGTGATGAAGTAATGATCACAGTGACTCTCAGATCAGTGGAGACTACAGGACGAGCTGTGGTCATTGTGGACTGGTAGAGAGTCACTGGACCCTAAGATCCAGAGGAAGGCGAAGAAACCCCCGGAGAGTTCTGCCTCAGGGGGAAAAAAAATTCCTTCCTGACCCCAGTTCTGGCGATCGGATATTTCCCTGGATCGTGTCTGCCCTGCTGCATATTACTATATCTGTATGTAATTATCAGCTCAGGAGAGCCAGACTCTGCAGAGATGAAGACACATACACCTGCTCCTAGGAGATTAAATACCGTTTGTTAGCCCTCCCCCAAAAATAAGCCCTAGCCCAAAAATAAGCCCTAGCCCAAAAATAAGCCCTAGTAGTAATTTCTGGCCTTTTCGGAGCAAGACTTAAATATTAGCCCAACTCGAAAATAAGCCCTAGTCACGGTTCAATAATGAGGTGTCCATGCAGCAAAAAAAAGTTGCAGAACACTTCATTAAAAAAGCAGACACCCAGAAAAGAGAGAAGACAGCCCCAAAAGAGAGAAGACAGCCCCAAAAGAGAGAAGACAGCACCAAAAGACAGAAGACAGCCCCAAAGGAGAGAAGACAGGCCCAACAATTATACTAACCAAACCCCAGACTGCTACGGCTTTTAAGTGCCAGCACACACACACACACACATATCAGGTAATACCTTACTGCTTCAGTCACCTGGGACGCTGTGGAGCATGAGGACCAGAACATTGACGAACTGCTGGGGAACACATAGAGGACCTGCAGGTCCTAGATGTGTTCCACCGCAGATCCTCACGTTCCACAGCAACCGGAAACAGTACAGTATCACCGGATGTGTGTGTGATGTTACTGTGATCGGATGTGTGTGTGTGCATCCCACAGCTTCCCAGGTCCCCCTGCTGTCCAGAAGAAACGCAGGATCACTCTGCAGCACACGAGGACCTGCTGGGAGCACAAAAAGAGCATTGCAGGAGGACCTGGAAGCAATGCAGATGTCCTAAATTTGGTAAGTATACATACACATTAAATATACAGACACCTACATTATATATACAGACACATATACATTAAATATACAGACACATGTACATTATATATACAGACAAATATACATTATATATACAGACACATATACATTAAATATACAGACACATATACAGTACATAATATATACAGACAAATATACATTATATATACAAACACATATACATTAAATATACAGACACATATACATGCTACACAGTCACATGTACACTATATATATATATATATATATATATATATATACAGACACATGAACATTATATATACAGACAACTATACATTATAGTTACAGACACATATACATTAAACATATATACACATGTACATTATATATACAGACATGTGTACATTAAATGTACAGACAAATATACATTATATATAGACACATACTGTACATTGTATATATAATATATATGTCTCTGTATATATAATGTATATGTGTCTGTATATAAAGACACATATACATTATATATACAGACACATGTACATTATATACAGAATAACAATGTTTTCCTTGCAGGGCAGGGGGATCACCGACCCCAGGAGCTTCCCAGTCCAGTACTCGCTTGGCGGTCACCAGGGATCTGCCACAGTCCGGCTCGCAGTCTCCCTCCCAGTCTCTTCTTGCAGCCCGGCACCGTGTTTCTCTCCCTACCGCAATTCCTGGACACTTTTACATTATATACAGTCAAATATACATTATAAATACAAACACTTGTACATTTTTTATACAGACATATATACATTATATGTACAGACACGTATATTATATATATAGACACATGTACATTATATATACAGACACATATACATTATATATACTGACATGTACATTATATATACAGACACATATACATTATATATACAGACACATATACATTATATATACAGACACATGTACATTATATACAGAATAATAATGTTTTCCTTGCAGGGCAGGGGGATCACCGACCCCAGGAGCTTCCCAGTCCAGTACTCGCTTGGCGGCCATTAGGGTTCTGCCACAGTCCGGCTCGCAGTCTCCCTCCCAGTCTCTTCTTGCAGCCCGGCACCGTGTTTCTCTCCCTACCGCAATTCCTGGACACTTTTACATTATATACAGTCAAATATACATTATAAATACAAACACTTGTACATTTTTTATACAGACACATATACATTATATGTACAGACACGTATATTATATATACAGACACATGTACATTACATGTACAGACAAATATACATTATATATATATATATATATATATATATATATATATATATATAGACACATATACATTATATATATAGACACATGTACATTATATACAGAATAATAATGTTTTCCTTGCAGAGCAGGGGGATCTCTTCTACTTCCACAGAATCGGGGTTCCTTGACTCTTCTGGATGGCGGCTCTTCTTACCTTTAGGATCACCGACCCCAGGAGCTTCCCAGTCCAGTACTCGCTTGGCGGCCATTGGGGTTCTGCCACAGTCCGGCTCGCAGTCTCCCTCCCAGTCTCTTCTTGCAGCCCGGCACCGTGCTTCTCTCCCTACCGCAATTCCTGGACACTTTTACATTATATACAGTCAAATATACATTATAAATACAAACACTTGTACATTTTTTATTCAGACATATATACATTATATGTACAGACACGTATATTATATATACAGACACATGTACATTACATGTACAGACAAATATACATTTTTTATATATATATATACACACATATACATTATATATACAGACACATGTACATTATATATACTGACATGTACATTATATATACAGACACATATACATTATATATACAGACACATGTACATTGTATACAGAATAATAATGTTTTCCTTGCAGGGCAGGGGGATCACCGACCCCAGGAGCTTCCCAGTCCAGTACTCGCTTGGCGGCCATTAGGGTTCTGTCACAGTCCGGCTCGCAGTCTCCCTCCCAGTCTCTTCTTGCAGCCCAGCACCGTGTTTCTCTCCCTACCGCAATTCCTGGACACTTTTACATTATATACAGTCAAATATACATTATAAATACAAACACTTGTACATTTTTTATACAGACATATATACATTATATGTACAGACACTTATATTATATATATAGACACATGTACATTACATGTACAGACAAATATACATTATATATACAGACACATGTACATTATATATATAGACACATGTACATTATATATACAAGCACATATGCATTATAAATACAGACATGTATATTATATATACAGACACATATACATTATATATACAGACACATGTACATTATATACAGAATAGTAATCTTTTCCTTGCAGGGCAGGGGGATCTCTTCTTCTCCACAGAATCGGGGTTCCTTGACTCTTCTGGATGGCGTCTCTTCTTGTCTTTAGGATCACCGACCCCAGGAGCTTCCCAGTCCAGTACTCGCTTGGCGGCCACCAGGAATCTGCCACAGTCCGGCTCGCAGTCTCCCTCCCAGTCTCTTCTTGCAGCCCGGCACCGTGTTTCTCTCCCTACCGCCATTCCCGGACACTTCTCAGGCAGCGTCTTCTCATGTGACCCGACTTTCTTGTTCTCGCCCTAAGCTCTTTTCCCGCTCTTTCTCCTCTGCCTGTATCTTTTGGGCAGGGTTAGCCCAACTACACAGTTCAGAGGGGAGCACTGACTCTGCCGGCTAGTCCACAATACACAGCACACAGGGGAGCACTGTCTCATAAAGTCATAGTGTGATTAAACGTTCATAGGGGCGACACCCCTACATATATATACAGACACATATACATTATTTACACAGACACATATACATTATATATACAGACATATGCACATTATATATACAGACACTATATACAGACACATGTACATTATATATACAGAGACATACACATACATTATATATAGACACATATTACATTATATATACAGACACATGAACATTATGTATACAGACACATAAATTATATATACAGTCAAATATACATTATATATATATACAGACATGCACATTATATATATCTATAGACACATGCATATTAAATATAGACACATATTATATATTTAGAGACATGCATATTATATGTACAGACTCATAATTACACACACATTACATATATACATGTCCACACAATAGTAAACATATATACACTTCACGCACACCTCGCATGTTACACATTAGCACATTTCAGGAATATACACACGTCACTTATAGAAATCTTTTTAGACACATTACATACATAAATACAAAGTAAGTACGGTATATACATATATATATATATATATATATATGTAAAAAAAAACAAAACGTATATATATACAGTATACATATTCATTTTCAGATTCATTTTTGGAATAGGTGCAAAATAATAAGAAATCCAAACGTGATGATGTCTGCAGCGTGATGAGTATCACCATATATACAGTGCAGATTTTTGGAGCAATCATTGGGTATCTCAGGCCCCGGAGCCCCAAACAACTTCTCCAAATAATAGTGACTATAGTAGCTATTGTTACTCACCTGTCCTGGCTCCAGCGCTAGGCTTTTTCCTCCTGAAATTACTTTCTCTGGTCTTATAGATCTGCTAAGGCAGAATCATCCATCGACCTTGTGAAAACCATCAGCTCTCCTATATTATTGAGTCAGCTCTGCTATATCGGTGAGTCAGCTCTGCTATATCGGTGAGTCAGCTCTGCTATATCGGTGAGTCAGCTCTGCTATATCGGTGAGTCAGCTCTGCTATATCGTTGAGTCAGCTCTGCTATAACGTTGAGTCAGCTCTGCTATATCGGTGAGTCAGCTCTGCTATAACGTTGAGTCAGCTCTGCTATATCGGTGAGTCAGCTCTGCTATATCGTTGAGTCAGCTCTGCTATATCGGTGAGTCAGCACTGCTGTTCCACTTTGCACTTCCTCCATCGCTGGTCCAGTCCTGCTGTAGAATCGCTGGTGTATCTCAGCCCTGCTACACTGGCTCCTCATGGTGGAGTCTTCCCCGCTGCCTTCTGGATTGCACATTTATCATGTTGCCTCGATTCTGCTGATCATGTCCTCTGGCTCCAGTTCTTCTCCTTCTGTGGCCGTCCGGTCACTACAGTCTCGGTTGTTCCTCCTTGACCAGTCTGCGGCAGCAGCCTCATCTGTCCATGATGTACAACTGCTCATCTGACCCAAGGGTTTGAGATATCCACCTCACCAGGAGAGACACAACACCTATCATCAACACCAAAAAGAGAACTACATCATTATTTTTATAAGAGAACATGTCACACAGGGGGTTGAGATTATTTAGGGGTAAATGGTGCAGTTCTGAACTTCACCACAATCTCCCCCCAGATGCACAATGTGTGAAGACGGCCTCAGTGATAAGTGAGGAGCCTCATACCTGGACTTGTCTTCTTCAAGCTGATGAGCTCTAGTGACACAAAATGGGCCAGGATTAGAACTTTGGACATTCTGGACCAATTGTGATGTCATATGATGCCATGTGACCTGTGATGTCATGTGCTTTGTGATGTCATGAGACCTGTAACTGGGATTCAAGAGTACTGGCAACATGTCTGTGTCTAGCTCCTCCCTCTGCCTCTAGCTCCTCCCTCTGCCTCTAGCTCCTCCCTCTGCCTCTAGCTCCACCTTTTGCCTCTAGCTCCTCCTTTCTTTTCCTCATAGAACTTTATGAGCACCAACTGTCCACTCCTATCTCATTAATGGGAAAATTTGCCTTCACTGAACACAGATTTTACCCATGAATTTGAGAGTGAAAGATCAATCCATAAAGAGAAAAAAAAGCAGATTTCTCTACAATTTATTACAAAGTTGCCTATTTTCATGTGATCTATTGATTTATGAAATAAAACTTATATCGACGGTTACTCTTTTATCATTTCGCCTCTTTTATGTTAATCCCTATCACCTGCTGCTCTATGAACTAAAGGGAAACACAAGAGTCCATTCTGCCATTCCTGACTACAATAACCTGCAGGTTCCAGGTCATCCCCTGATCCGACAAGACCAACACAGCTGACAACAGAGAAGAATAGCATTCTGCATGTAAATTTTTTTGTTACGAAAATGCTGTTTTGACAACATTAATGGCAAAACTACTAAAAATTGGGATTTCCCAACCGAACCAGCCCGGGCTATATGCTTTTATTAAAGCCTGTGATTTTCATTGGAGGAAAAATAACCAATTACTAAGGATTCTTCAGATCTATATTTAAGGAAGGTTTGTCCAGATGGGGTGACCCCTGTACGGCCGGGGTTACACTGACATAGCAGAGCACCAGATGTACATATGTTACATACAATCAGGTCTTGAAGATTTCTCTGACGTCTCCATTACAGAATCATCATGACAATTTCAGCAGAGAACTCCCCATACAGAGATTTTGGGTAATTGATGCGTTCTTTGTCCCCCACTAACCCCCCAGATACACAATGTATGGATAAGATCTTGGGTGAGGAGACTCCTACCTGGACGTGTTCCCCTCCGGCTGTCAGGCGCTAATGAGAAAATATGGCTCAGGTCTAGTATTCTGCACATTCTATACCATTGTGATGTCATCTTACGTCTATGATGTCATCAGGACTGCCTGTTTAACCCCTTCCCGACCCATAACAGATTGAAGTTTGATCTCTCAAAATATAACATTGTCTGGCCTGTACAGCAAATGTTCTAAAGGAAAAAACAAATGTTAAAAAATGCAACAAAAAGGATCAAAACTTATTATGTAACCCAATATCCTACCAATTATTTTTAAAACTACTCACATAGTAAAGACCAGGGCCACCACTAGGAATTTCAGAGCTCTATACTGGCAAAATTTTGGGGCTCCCATGAGACTCCACCCAGGTTCTTCCCCAGCTCTGTCTCTACCCTTCAAACCTTCCACACTCACCACCATAGTCATGGCCAAAAGTGTTGGCACCCTTGAAGTTGTTCCAGAAAATGAAGTATTTTCCTCAGAAAATTAATAATATACCTTCTACATCGCCTTTCTCCATAATATCTCTCCCATACTGCGCCTTGTATTTTATCCCCCACACACACTGCCTCTCTGTATAATATACACACAATGCGCCTGTGTATATTATCCCCACACACACACACACACACACACACGCACTGCTCCTCTGTATAATATCTCCTCCACACACCACTCCTCTTTATAATAACCCCCCAAACACTGCTTCTTTGTATGATATCCCCCAAACACACTGCTCCTCTGTATAATATCCTCCACACACACTGCTACTCTGTATAATATCCCCCCACACTCACTGCTCCTCTGTATAATATCCCCCCACACACACACACTGCTCCTCTGTATAATATCCCCCTGCACACAAACTGCTCCTGTATATAATATCCCCCACACACACTACTCCTCTATTTAATATTTCCACATGCATACTTGTCCTAGGTATATTATCCCCACACACACACTGGTCCTCTGTATATTATTCCCCTACACACTGCCACTCAATAATATCCCCCCACACATTGCCACTCTGTATAATATCTCTCAAATACGCTGCCTCTTTGTATACTATCCCCCACACAAGCTGCCCCTCTTTTTTTATATATATATATATATATATAAAAAAAAAAAAATATATATATATATATTCTCACACACACACACTGCCCTTCTGTATACTATCCACCCCACACACACACACACACACATTGCCCCTCTGTATAATATCGACCTTGTATATACGTCCCCTTCCTGGAATATATATTCCCTCCCAGTATGTATGTCCCCATCCTGGGCCCTTTCTGGTATGTACAGTACAGACCAAAAGTTTGGACACACCTTCTCATTCAATGAGTTTTCTTTATTTTCATGACTCTGAAAATTGTATATTAACATTGAAGGCATCAAAACTATGAATTAAAACATGCGGAATGAAATACTTAAAAAAGTGTGAAATAACTGAAAATATGTCTTATATTCTAGGTTCTTCAAAGTAGCCAACTTTTGCTTTCATTACTACTTTGCACACTCTTGGAATTCTCTTGATGAGCTTCAAGAGGTTGTCACCGGAAATGGTTTTCCAACAGTCTTGAAGGAGTTCCCAGAGATGCTTAGCACTTGTTGGCCCTTTTGCCTTCACTCTGCGGTCCACCTCACCCCAAACCTTCTCGATTGGGTTCAGGTCTTGTGACTGTGGAGGCCACGTCATCTGGCGTAGCACCCCATCACTCTCCTTCTTATTCAAATATCCCTTACACAGCCTGAAGGTGTGTTTGGGGTCATTGTCCTGTAGAAAAATAAATGATGGTCCAACTAAACGCAAACCGTATGGAATAGCACGCCGCTGCAAGATGCTGTGGTAGGCATGCTGGTTCTGTATGCCTTCAATTTTGAATAAATCCACAACAGTGTCACCAGCAAAGCACCCCCACACCATCACACCTCCTCCTCCATGCTTCACGGTGGGAACCAGCCATGTAGAGTCCATCTGTTCACCTTTTCTACAAAGACACGGTGGTTGGATCCAAAGATCTCAAATTTGGACTCATCAGACCAAAGCACAGATTTTCACTGGTCTAATGTCCATTCCTTGTGTTCTTTAACCCAAACAAGTCTTTTCTGCTTGTTGCCTGTCCTTAGCAGTGGTTTCCTAGCAGCTATTTTACCATGAAGACCTGCTGCACAAAGTCTCCTCTTAACAGTTGTTCTAGAGATGAGAAGGTGTGTCCAAACTTTTGGTCTGCACTGTATGTCCCCATCCTAGGCTCTTCCTGGTATGTATGTCCCCATCCTGGTTTATTGTCCCCTTCCTAGTAAATATGTCATTCGCAAAAAGAAAAAAAACCAAACATTTTACTCACCCTCTCCGACTCTCATATCGCACGGTGTTTTCTCTGAGCTGCATTCATTGCATTTCAGCTGGATGGGCCCCCCAGTACCCCCAGGGATCTTCAGCTCAGTGAGTGCTTACCTTTCCCCGCTGGATGCCGTGTACTCGCCACCTCCACGTTGTCCGCAGCACTGTGATGAGGTTGCAGAGTGATGACCTCATCATGGTAGACCATGAGATGATGCACCGCCTCTCTGATCTGTTACACTCACTTTGCCTTCGGCCACATGTCTAATTTGCATGCGATGCCCTAGAAGGGTTTTGCATGCAATTCTACAGTGTGTCCAGTGGCTGAAGCGACATTGCTGGGCCCTCATGCTGCAGCTGTGACTGGGCCGCAATGAAGAGCGGGGCCCGGCCGGGGCTTAATAACGCTAAGTAATTACCCCCTCTTCACCGGGCCTGGTACACCAGTCATGGTTCTAATGCCTTAAGGGGGCTTTACATGCAACGACATTGCTGACGAAATGTCGTTGGGGTCACGGAATTCGTGACGCACATCCGGCCTCGTTAGCGACGTCGTTTTGTGGGAAATGCAGGAACGACCGTTAACGATCAAAAATACTCACCATATCGTTGATCGTTGACACGTCGTTCTAATCTCAAATATTGTTGCTGCTGCAGGTATGATGTTGTTCGTCGTCCCTGCGGCAGCACACATCGCTATGTGTGACACCGCAGGAACGAGGAACAACATTGTACCTGTGCCCGCCGCCAAATGAGGAAGGAAGGAGGTGGGCGGGATGTACGGCCGCTCATCTCCACCCCTCCACTTGTATTGGGCGGCCGCTTAGTGACGGCGCTGTGACGCTGCACAAACCGCCTCCTTAGAAAGGAGGCGGTTCGCCGGCCACAGCGAAGTCGCTAGGCAGGTAAGTACGTGTGACGGGTGTTAGCGATGTTGTGCGCCACGGGCAGCGATTTGCCCGTGACGCACAAGCGACGGGGGCGGGTGCTTTCACCAGCGACATCGCTAGTGACGTTGCTGTGTGTAAAGTGGCCTTTAATGGCAGCCCTGGTAGAGACGCTGCATGATCGGTGTCACCGTTATCTTACTGACCGGACAGACATTTCCCCACTGGATAAATCTGTCACAACTTCCAGTCTTTCATTATTTTCACAATGGCTGATAATATTGCACATTTTCTACACCGGGGTCTGTATAGAATAGAGATGTCTATTTTTCTCATTATTTGTTTCCTAATTTAGTCGTATAGTAAATCTGTGTCTAATTCCTGCCAAGCCGGAGTCTGTAGTAATGAGGCTCCTGGGTGCAGCCTTGGAATGACCAAAGGCCTTTATCTCATTGGCATGTTATGGACTGTTGCAAATCCTACCAATTTTTTTTTATAAAAAGCAGTTGGGAGTACCTTCTGATGCTGTACTCCATGGTGTTTGAACCATTCCCCCTGGAGAAACTGATTTTTTTGAAATCCTCGGTGTTAGCTAGTGGAATAAAGCCTGAGTTCCAGAGTGAAACAACTGCCGCTTCACAAACTGCGGTCTAGGAAGCAGAAGATGATGCTTCCTGCTCCTAACCTGCTTTTGGCCAGATGCAATCATCATCAACGACATCAGCTTCGATGTCCCAGCATGGCATTAATTTGTCCATAAAACATACATTACTGAATAATTTGAATAGAATTTGAATAGAGGGCCACTGGAGCCGGTGGTGTTGGTGGAGGAGGAGGAGAGCAAGGCCAACACCCAAATGGCCACATTGGCAATAGCACTGTAAAGTGTTATGGAGTACGTATTCCGACTTTCACACTAACGACATTGGGGATGCAGAAAACTACAAATGACTGCCGTCCCTCCCCAATGCATGTTACAGAGCCCACCTGAGAGCCCTAAGAAGTCTGAGATTTGAGGACAGCCAGTGGCCCTTTCTACATTTGAATAGAGGGCCACTGGAGCCGATGGTGCTGGTGGAGGAGGAGGGCAAAGCCAACATCCCAACAGGCACATTGTAGCTGACCTTTTAAAGTGCTGTCAAATATATCCTAAAAAAGGAGGTGTGAGACAGTCACCAATATAATGTATAAGTTACAGCCCTTTCTAATCGAAAAAGTATGAAAAATGTAAAAAACGAAACGTGTGAAGATATGCTAAAGTGGGTTTTTTGAGGTCGTGGCTTGGTTTGACGTTTTATTACAGTTATTAGGCACTAAAAACTGTTTCTTAGCAATTTCTCCTCTTTTACTTTGGTTTGAGAGCTGTTCTGGCGACTACGTAAACGCCGCATGCTGCTCTGACCACGTTATTCCAAGACACCAGAAATGCAGTCAGGCACCTTCTACAGGCTGTGCCCATACTACTTCTGTCTTTTCCCATCCATTTCAGCCTTTTCCTCAGTCACCACAGGTCACCGAAAGGTCCAACGTGAAGTTATTCGAGTTTCCCATAGACTTACATTGCGCATCGAATATTCACGAATAGTCGAATAGCAGCGACCTATTCGTCGGATACCCGCGGAGTCGGATATTTTGGTATTCGATCATCCCTATTCATTACCTCAAAAAATTAGAATATTATCTAAGACCAACAGAAAAAAATATTTTAAACTTAGAAATGTTGACTCCTACTGAAACGTCTGTACAGTATGTAAAACCTGTTAACATTTACATATATAGGTTAGAAGACTGTTTGTGGACTTTCCCTTGTGTTATGCTGCCACCTGCTGTCAAAAGAAAGAACAGCGGGCACAAGGCCCCTACTGCTCCGATTTACTTGGTACAGTCCTGGACAGGATGTGAAGAGAGACAGGAAGAGGAGCTAGTTTTTTGTTTTGTAGCGGTTTATGCAGAGAGGTGTGTATTCGGCCATGCTGAAGAAGAGAAGGCCGCAGTCTGCTCTGCTGAACGAGGTCCAAGTACCTGAGAGTGTTGCATGGCGTCTCCCCAAGACACAGATCCAAGAAAGGCTGGATGTGGAGCGAGAAGCCAGACAGCACGGGCAAGTTACAGATCCGGGACAAAGACTGAACTTTAGAGGTGCCTGCCGGCAGAACACGGGCCCCAACGGTGACGAGGTACCCCACGCTGAAACCTGAAGTTAAGTGTGCACACTACTTTTAGTTAGGGACAGATAGGAAAAGACTCTGCACTGTGTTACACAAGTAAGGTAACAAGGACCCTGCGTTTTTTTTTGCTTAATAAGGATTTTTGTGTTTTGCTTTTGGAGGACAATCTGAGGCTTCCCACCCTTGACAAGCTATTCAAAGTAGTTGCATGTATATTACATTATATCTACTGCTGTGCACCTTCTCGCTTTTCTCCCCGTCCTTTCCCGCACTTTTCCTCTACCTGTGTTGTGCAATACGTTATTAAATTTGCATTGATTAACCCCCGTAGTTCCGTGCAGTCCTTGCGTATCCCGTTACCTGCAGGTTATTACATTTGGCATAGTCGGCAGGATACACAGGCTGGTACGGAACAATGGATGGACATGGGGGTGTCGCTGATGGAGGTGTTCTAATACAACCTGATGGGGGAATACCAGCAAGGCAACTGTCCCTGGGGGCTATGCTGACCCATATACCAAAATTTACTGGCAACAATGTACCTCTCCATGACTGGGCGCAGAGAGTGAGGGGCATGTTGAGAGTGGCATAAGTGACTTCAGAAAATCAAGGGGAGATATTGTTGATTGCCCTTGAAGGCCATGCTCAAGAGACTATTTTATTGCGCCCTGAGAGTGAACGAAAGACGTTAGAGCAGGTGGTGAAGATTCTTGAGAGAGTGTAAGGCGGGAAACCAGAAGCAGGAGATTTACAGGCGCAACTGTTCTACAGGCTGCAGGGTGAAGAAGAAGGTCTGCCACAGTATGCAAATGCACTCCAGAGAATAATGAGACAAATGCTTACAGCAGAGCCAGAGCTAGCACAAACCCCTGGTTATGCTGACCGTACCCTACAAGATCAATTCCTCCGTGTGTTACATAACCCCAAGATGAAAGGTGCCATCCGTGAATGGCTCAGGGTAGAAAAAAAAACGAACTTTACAGGAAATATTGGAAGAAGCAGTCTCCCGCACACAAACTGAAAATTGCGACCCGCAGAACGCCTGGGGAGAAGTTTGTATGCATAAGGTAGTCCCGGGTGAGAAAAACCAAGAACCGAGCCAACTTGAGGCTAAAGTAGATCAGTTACAAGAGACTGTTACTGCTCTACAAGAGTTGCTGAAGAATATGCAAGCCCCGGCGTCAGAAGTAAGAACGACAGCACCGCGGCCAAATACCCGCACGCATACCTATCAAGAAGAGAGGGGACAGATCGAGCAGAGACGATCGAGACCCGCTGGAGAGTACCAGTGTTGGAACTGTGGAAATCGATACCATTTATTCCGACACTGTCCGGAGAGGAAGACGTCTCAAGAAATACCGCCGTTAAACTAGTGCCTCCCTCCATGGATGGGCACATGGCGGG
The DNA here is from genome assembly GCF_048569485.1 of Anomaloglossus baeobatrachus. Classification (NCBI taxonomy): domain Eukaryota; kingdom Metazoa; phylum Chordata; class Amphibia; order Anura; family Aromobatidae; genus Anomaloglossus; species Anomaloglossus baeobatrachus. Next base: position 219,921,906 of record NC_134356.1, read on the forward strand.
GAGACCAACTGAGCTTAGCGAAAACAAACACCCTGAAGATATAGCAGCCAGCACGCCGACGATCATGGCCGAATTTGAAGGGAAAGAAATAAGATGCCTTATGAATACTGGGTCCCAAGTGACCACCATGCCAGAACAGTTCTTCTACCAACATTTTGGACAAACTGTATCCATTGACAAAGGGGCATATATCAAACTGAGGGCTGCAAACAATCTTCCCATTCCGGTTGTAGGGGTCGTGTGGATGAACATATGTGCCTGTGGCCAGAACATAGCAAAAAAGGGATTGTGTTAACGGAGAGCCGGTACGACAGAGAGGTGCCGGCTATCGTGGGCATGAACGTCCTGAAAGAATTAAACCAGTTGCTCTTCAACAAGGGGGGCTGTGATTACTGGAAGACGACAGTTGCTAACATTCCCGCCCAAAAGGTCTTCCAACACCTTATCCGTGCCTGAGGACTGTGGAAGAATGGTGGGAGCCGCTACCCGGTGGGGAGGGTTCGAGTCCCAAGACAGACAACAATTACTCTACCTCCAAATCGTGAGACAGTCCTCACCTTGCCAGTCGGGGCCCACCGTACACTCAAGGGGATGGAGGTGTTGCTGGAGCCTTACCGTGGTGAAGAGAACGGAGATGAACCGTTGGTGGCTCGCACTTTAGCAACAGTAAGAAATGGAGTCCCTTTCCGTTGCATGAACACCGGTGAACAGGCCTTCACCTTGACCTCGGGAGTTGTTCTGGCCTATGTCTACCTGGCACCTGAAGAGGTGGCGACCGCAGAATCGATTGAATTGCAGCCCATGGCAGGGGAAGCCTGGACTTGGGCTGTTTCTATGGAAATAAAAGAGAAACCCACTGATCAATGGAACAGTCGAGTCATCTTAGGGCAGATGGGAGAGGACCTGAGCTCCTTCGCTTCGGAGCAAGCCCAAGCCATAGAAGACTTTATTTGGGAGAATCAAGCCACGTTCTCCCGTCACGCAGAAGATTTCGGCTGTACTGACAAGATTCAGCACGAAATACCCACGGGAGATGCCCCACCGATCAGGGAAAGGTACCGTTAAATACCCCCAAAGTACTACTAAGAGGTGAAAGAGCTTTTGGCGCAGATGCTGAAGAGCAGGGTGATAAGAGAAAGTGAGAGTCCTTGGGCTGCCCCAATCGTGCTGGTCAAGAAAAAGGAATGGGTCTACCCGCTTCTGTGTTGACTACCGCAAGCTTAATGGATGTACGGTTCGTGATTCCTACCCTCTGCCCCAGATAGAGGAGACCCTGTCAGCACTGGGAAAGGCACATTACTTCTCCTCCCTCGATCTAGCCAGCGGATATTGGCAGGTCCCTGTGGCAGAAAAAGACAAGGCCAAGACCGCATTTATTGTACCCATGGGACTCTTCGAGTTCAATCTCATGCCGTTTGGACTAAATAATGCCCTAGGAACTTTTCAGCGCCTTATGGAAAGTTGCCTTGGAGACATGAACTTCGAGGCCACGTTGATTTACCTGGATGACATAGTAGTGTATTCTGCAACCTTCGAGAAACATCTAGAAAACCTGGGCCAAGTGTTTCAGCGGTTACGGGCCCATGGGCTTAAACTGAAACCAAAAAAATGCCGGATCTTTCAGGAAGAGATTGAATATCTCGGACACAAGGTGTCGGAAGCCGGCATACAGCCCTCCGATGGGAAAGTGAGAGCAGTGCTACAATGGCCCACACCCAGCACAGTGCGGGAGGTTCGAGCTTTCCTGGGGCTAGCCGGATATTACCGTCGTTTTATCAAAGATTTCGCGAAGGAGGCAGAACCTTTGCACGAATTGCTCCGAGGAACTGCGAAAGGACCAAAAGCACAAAAAATTTGCTGGGGACCAAGACAAGCAGAAGCCCTACACCAATTGATAGAGGCCTTGGTTAGCGCCCCTGTGCTTGCCTATGCAGACTATAACCTCCCCTTTTGGTTGTATACAGACGCGAGCCTCTACGGCCTGGGTGCAATACTGGCCCAGGTACAGAATGGTACTGAACGGGTGATTGCATATGGAAGTCGGACGTTACGGGAAGCCGAGCGCAACCCCAAGAATTACAGTTCATTTCGGCTGGAGTTACTGGCACTAGTATGGGCAATAACCGAAAGGTTCTCGGAATATCTCATGGGAGCCCAAATTGATATCGGTACCAATATCGCTAGCGAGCGTACCCTCCCCCGTCGGTTGTGCGTCACGGGCAAATCGCTGCCCGTGGCGCACAACATTGCTAACACCCGTCACACGTACTTACCTTCCCTGCGACATCGCTGTTGCCTGTGAACCGCCTCCTTTGTAAGGGGGCGGTTTGTGTGGCGTCACAGCGACCTCAGACGGTAGCCATCCAATAGCAGAGGAGGGCCTGAGATGAGCAGCTGGAACATGCCGCCCACCTCCTTCCTTCCTCATTGCCAGTGGACGGAGGTAAGGAGATGTTCGTCGCTCTTGCGGTGTCACACATAGCAACGAACAACATTGCTACTCACCAGACAACGATATTTGGTGTTTGGTCGACCTCTCCAACACCAACGATTTTTACCACTTTTGCGATCGTTGAAGGTCGCTCGTACGTGTCACACACTGCGATGTCGCTAACGACGCCGGATGTGCGTCACAAACACCGTGACCCCGACGATAAATCGTTAGCGATGTCGCAGCGTGTAAAGTACCCCTTACATTCGTGAGTTTGATCTGTGACTTGGATCCAACATGACTTTGTGAGGACAACGCAGCAAAAATACATGGACATGTAAACAGTCCCATAATCTATAAAAGGTTTGCACCTTTTCGTAAAAACAGTCGTCAAAAACTGAAGTCTGAATGAGACCTTAGACAGGACAATGTGCTGCTTAGAATAATGAATTTAGTGCTGGCATGAAATATTCAATCAACTGACATACAAGCATTTTGCTCGTTCGTTGAGTACCTGGCGGCATGTTTACACTACCCGTTTATCAGTCATTGACAGTTCTCAGTGGTGTAACTTGAAGCTCATGAGCACCAATGCAAAAGCTCCAACGGGGCTCCCAATTATTGTAAACTTTTAATAGCATTGATCTTTTCAAATAGGCCAATAAGATTTTTGAGGGTCCTAAGGTGATTGCAGCCCCTGCACCTATTGTAGTTACACCCCTGATAGTCCTAACACTAATTTACAATTATCAGCTCCTCTAAATGGGCCCTTACAATGCATCATATTTACCAAAATTTCTCATGCTAATTGATAAATCCGGTCCATCTTTAGGGTAAGGTTACACAGAATTTCTGTGGATTTTGGAGCTGAGGACGCTCCAAATTACACATGGAAATCTTCTTAAATTCATTCTGAAAAGGCTTCCTATTGATTTCAATAGAAAAACACTTCTTAAAGGGGTTGTCTACTTTCTGGACAATCACTTCCTCAACAAAAAAGTGCTCCGTGTAAAATAAAAATAGTGTATACTCAATTCTCGAATCAGCATTGTCACAGCAAAGAAAAGCCCGGACGCCTCCCCTGAAAGGGCTCAAGGGAGGGCAACATGACTGAGGAGGGATGCTAGGCCTGAGGGTTAGCAAGGGGTTAAGGTGCAGGGTATTTTGTGCGGGAAAAGTCGGAGGTGGAGTTATAGGGCTGGGGCCATGTAATTGGTCAGGGGGTTGCTAGTGTAGGGGAGTATATATAGGGCCGGATTAGGAGGTGGGGAGGTCATTCACTACCTGGAAGACGTCTGGAATTGTCCCGCCCACCCGCCCTATTTTCGGATTTCTGGCGATCGACATGGAGAGACGAGGAGGATTGACCTTGTCGCAGCAGTCGGCAGAAAGGGGGGGGTATTTGAAGTCGGTGGATTGCACAAAGAGCGGGGGGGGGAACCCAGTGCAGGAACGGGTTACCCCTGGTGGTGCAATGGTATGGTTGGTGGGTCCCTGCTGTGCTCGGTCACAGCAGGACATGTTAACGTGGGACCCTGCTGTGCTGGGTCACAGCAGGGCATATTAATGTCCTGGGTGTCCTCGAGCCGGTGTGGTGCGGCTGAGGGCACATGGTGGAGCAACACTCGTCTGGGTGTCCTCGAGTCGGTGTGGTGCGGCTGAGGGCACATGGTGAAGCTGGTGTTGCAATCATGTACAAAGGGACTCTTCACTTACCCCCCCCCTCCTTTGTTGGTGGTTATGTTTATGGAGTTATTTACTATATTTATGAATAAAATGTTATTGATTATTTTGGTGTTAATAAACTAGGCTGCTGTGGCCTTTACATCCAATGTCACGCAGTCTGTGTCTTATTTGGAGTGGAAAAGCGGTGAAAGGTGGATAACTGGTTTGGGTCAGAACGGCAAGTTAGGGCCGTCAGTCAGACTTTCCTAAGTCATGTTGACGTCTGTAGGTTCTTCTAACATAATATTGTTAGGTTGCAGCACTTATGTAACTTATCAGCATGTGCTTATAGGCTGCAGCAGATCTCTCAGATATAACAGATGTGTGAGCATTGTATCTGCAGCACTAATGTGGTCCAGGAGATGAGTATTTGCTTTTTTCATTTTACACGTGGCTCTGTTTCATTTTGGCATGTTTCACACGTCAGTAAAAAACACAGACGTTTTTCACTGACATTTTAAAAACGCATATGTACCGCCCCTGTGCCAGCGGCCGAGCCGCTTGGATCCGAAGCCATGGTTGCTCGAGGGGTCTCCGGACCCGGGGGTTCGTGCGGACACTCGAATTCAAAAGAGAGTGGATAGGTATGTACAGGGCATGTGTAAGTTCGTGACGCCACCCACGGTGCGTGGTAATGTAGGAGACCACCGCTGCTGTTGGGGAGCCCGGTGGCGGTGGTGTAGCAGCAGGATGTTTGTGCCCCGGGACCCGTTGGGTGTTGGTGATTGGGGTGCCGTTGGGTAGAGGAAAAGGGGCTTTTCAGCGTACTCACTCAGTCCAAGAATAACAACTCCGACAGCTTGTAAACCTGAATTCTGAGCACCGCTGCTGCATGGAGGGAGCACGTGTAGATCCGTGACCTTCTTGTTGCTGTTAGCCTGTGGCCTTTTCTGTGGCACCTTCTCACTAGTTGGACCCTCAAGCTTGAAACTTTTCGGGTCCCGCTCACCCACATGGTTAACGAGTAAGCTTGCTCTCAGGGTTCACGCGTAGGATTTCTTTGTAATGTAATTTGGGAAAGTCCCAACCCCGATTTTGGAGCGGGTTGGGGATGAATCTTGAAGTCTTCACTCCGTTGGGTAACTTACCGGGACGCGTGAAGCTACTTCCCGACCTAGGGTCCACGTACCCCGTCGTTTCCTGGCCCCTGCCCGGTAATGGCTCAAGTCTGCCGGATGCCCTCCTTGGCAGTCCGTGCCCCTTGACGCGATCCCCTGCAACCGGGGTTCCAGCTCCTACCAGGCCCAGACCTCTCGGAGAGTCACCTTCCACCTCCTACTTCTTTCACTCCTGTTTCACTTCTCTGTCACTTTCTCACTTTCCTCTACCAACCCCCATGTGGGCGGCCCTATTCCCTTCAGGCCCCCCAATGGTGTGTCTGGTGTGTTCGGTGCAAACTGTTCCTAGGATTTTGACTGGCTAAGCTGTTAGCAACACCAATGGACCAGGATCCGTAACCAAGGAGGAGTGGATACTGTGCAGAATGGCAGATTGCACAATACCCTGTGACGACCTGATAGGCCAGAGCGTCACACATATGTCCCTCTGTATGCTGTGATTCACGGCACACGTGTGTTCCCCATGTGCTATCCGTGATCCGTGAAAGCACATGGACATAAACCCACCTATCCACGCTCCTGCTGTGGCGCCCTGGGCAAGCCAGGTCGTCACAGAACAACACCAACACACCCCACACCCCGGCTAGGCACATCTAAGTCAAACAAAATCCTTGTTGCCTTCCTCCAGGGGCTGATGTCTACACCAGGGGGTGGAGCCAGGCGGTTGGTCTTCGCCCACCAAGGAGTTCACAGTCCTGGAGGCGGGAAAAGGAGAGCAGATTAGTTCCGGAAGGGAAAGTGAGAGGAGTGAAGTGGCAAAGGAGCAACTGACTGACCGTGTCTGGGTGTGTGGCCCGGACGGTACAGCAAGGTTGGCAGATGGTGGTGACCGTCTGCAGGAGAGGCCGATTAGAGCAAACCGAAAGGACCGTGGACGGGCGGTGGCCCGGTGGTACCGGACCGGCAAGCAAAGAGAAGCCAGCACCATCCGGCAGCGCTTGCGGACCCCGACAAGGCTAGGAGTCGCCGATTAATTTGTCAAATCTGTTAGCGAAGGGAACCTCCGGGTTTCCCAGCAAATAAGTCCCGACAGAAGGCGACAGCTCGAACCGTGAAGGGAAACACAGTCACCGCCAAGGCTAAAGTTCCCAGGGCCAGAGCCTGTGGGCAAAAGGGGCTCCCTCAGCATCCATCCGAGCTGGGGAGCGGGTTACCGGTGGGAAGCCATTGGAACCGTAACACAACAAAGGTGCAGGGAAAGGCAGTCACCATCAACTTACCGGGAGCAGAAACCACCGCAGCCGTCAGTGGGCCCCGTCCATCCAGCCGTGTGTTTTACCAAGGACTGTGTCTTTGTGATTGGCTGAGTGAGTACTACCGTGCCGTGCGGCACAGTGCTGCCCCCGCGACCCTGCACCTCACCAGGCCCCATAACCTGCCTGCCATCCTATCCCTCACCGGGCCCCGGGACAACCAACCCCCTACCCACGGAGGGGAGAACCAACATCAAAGCTGCTCCCAGTCATCGCTCCCGGGATCCCCGTCCAGATCAGCGGTGGTGTCACAACCTCACCACAACCGTGGGTGGCGTCACAGACAATATCCCTAAACCAAACCACCCCCCTTTCACTCACGGGCGAGGAGCGCCGCTCGAGTCTCCGGGATCCGGCCCACCGCTCTAGCCACCCCCGAGCAGCAAGCGAAGCAGTAGCCGTGCCGGACCCGAGCAGTGGGTGAGCACTGCGCCCTCCCCGCCCGCGACACTGCTGTCCGTGGTGCTGAACTCTCCTGGATGCTGTCTCCGGCCACCGCTGACTCCCATCTGCAGCTACTTCCAGGTTAGCTGTGCAGTACATAATTGCATATTCATGAGAATAATTAGCCGGGCTGGAAGTAACAGGCAGCAGCAGCTGGAGACAGCGTCACTGGAGACAAGTTAGTTTAAAAAGATTTTTATTTTGTTTTTCTGGTACGTGTTTTACAGACCACACCATAGTGCGGTCTGCGGGAAATCAGTGATGCCAGAAAAAAACAGACATGTCTAAAAGCAGAAATCGTGGACATGCATGTACGCCGCACGGAGACACAGTCAGTGACAAATCATTGATTTGTGCTCAGATCCATTGATTTTAATGGCTCTGTGTATGTTCGCGATTCTAGTATGTATAAAAACTAGCACATACGTACCAGAATCATTGGCGTATGACGAGGCCTTAAGAAAGGATTGTCCAAGTAGTAGACAACCCCTTTAAGTGCTCATGAAAAAAAGGTACACATTTGACTAACTATTGAGTCAATAAAATCAGAAACAACATCTCATACTTAAAAACTGAGGGGAAAAAAAACACAAGAAAATGCAAAAAAAAAAGAAAATAAGGTAATACGTAAACAAAATATCCATATAAAAAAAAGAAACTCTATGAATACTCCCTTAGAATGTCTAGTATAAGTTTATACCATTTGTTCCAGAAAGTTCTGAGAATTCTTGGCACAATGGGATCATGATTTAGGCCAAGTACCTTTGTCTGCCTTTCCATTCTCCACAACCCCTACTGTAATGGGGACAAAATAGGCAAACAGACAATGGACCAATAGTCCAGACATAAGGAAATAAGTCACTATAAGGTGACAATAGTGTTGGCCATAGAGGTTCTGTAAATAAGGCACACGGCTTAGTCCAGGTAATGTATTCGCTCTCACACACATGCAGTGTGACTCGTAGAGCCGTATACCCCCTGCGGAGAAGTGTAACGGGGGCAGGGGGCGCCTCAGGGGGTGTAGTCGGGTCCCCTCGCCTTGTGGGCCGCAGGCTGAACCCCGGCCCGGCCGTCACTTGCAAAACAGGTGTCTTGTTGGGGCAGAGTGTGGATGCATGGGGCCCATTCATGACAGCGTTCTTTCTGTGCTCTCCAGCTCCTTCTTCACTTTCAGGAAAGAGACAATTGCAGGCAGCAGATAAACCAAACACCGATTTATTAAACAAAGCTTCCATCTTTTTGTTTGCAGCAGGTTTACTTTAGTACGTTACAAGTTACAGGTCCTTTTCTACAAAAACGGTTTCCTTTTTCTCTACGGGCACTTTCCTTTGCCTGCAGGGGACATACGTTAACCCCCTAGTAGCTGCACTCTAACCCGGATTTACTGTAGGGCAGATCCAGCACACACTACCGGCTCTGGATAAGTTCTCACCTCTCCACTTCTTTGTCAGGGCACTAACCTTCGCCTGCAGGGGCCACTTGTTATCCCCCTGATAGCTGCACTCCACTCTAGTACACACCACCGGCTCCGGACTAGTCCCAACTCTTCCACCGTTTCTCATGGGTTTCCTCTGCTTTCTAGCCAAGAGTACTCACTCAGGCTGACTGCCTCATCTCACTCCCACACTCTGCCCCGTCACCTCAGACCGAGCTTGCTTGCCTCTCACATCTCACTGCACACTGGACTCTGCATTCAGAACCCTTCCTTCCCCACCTAGGCTGCCCTGCCCCTTCCTTCCCTGCCACTGTTACCAGGGGAACCACTGCTCTACACTGGCACCTAGTGGGGAAACAGTTTATGACAGGTAACATTTTACCATCAACATTTACAATTTGCCACCATACTACTGTGGCGTTTTCAGGGGGGAAAAACCGCTCCTTCACTACCAGGGGTCCGACTACCCCTTACAGAAGGAAAAATGAAAGTCATCCAATCTGTTCACTTGGTGCAGCTGCTGGAGCTGCCACACAGGTCAATGCACTTGATTCCCGAGTAGACTTCTCACAGTGCAGAAGACATCTGAAAACAGAAACCTTCCTCTTGAAATTTTGCCTGGTAGTAATGTCTTTCATCCCTTTGTTGTTATGGCCCCATTTAACTTTGGAAAACTTGGGCATGTTAGAACAAAAACACCTTTGTCAGTCACTGGGCCCCTGCTGAATATACCATGGTCAATGTATGAATGGTAGACTGGAAGCAAATTACTCCAAACATAAATCACATACTACACGTTGAGTGCAAAATTTTAACCCATTTTAACCTGGCCATTTATATTGGCAGGGACATACATAAAAATCACTGATGCCCCATAGCAAAAGGTCTTATTGTCTCCCAACGCAACATAATACCCCTACATAGTATGAAGACCATAAAGTGCTCCACACAGTATGATTCCCACGCACACTTTAGGAAGCCTCCACAGAGAACAATTCACATACATACCCACCCACACAGCATGATTCCCCCACAAGCACCTCCATAACCACACACATCTTGAGGACCCCCAGAGTATGATGGCCTCTACAGCCCCCTCATATAGTATGGTGGCTTCTACAACCCCCCTTTAACACACACAGAAGCCCTACATTGTACTGGTCCTAATAACCCATTCACATAGTATGATGGTCTCTATAGCCCACACACACAACCCACAACAGTGTGATGTCCCCTGTAGCCTGCTCACATACTATAATGGCCTCACAGTCCCCCACACACAGTATGATGTCTCCACTCATTTTGATGGCCCTAACACTCCCTCTCATACAGTATGATGAGCCAAACAGCCCCTCACAGCATGATGGACCTCACAGCTCCCTTCACAGTATCGTGTCCCCACATCCCCAATTCAGACTATGACGTTTCCACAGCATTATATACAGCATAATTACATCCACAGTATTATTGCCTCTCCAAGCATATGTTTGCCTCACAGCCTCCTCCATATGGTACGATGGCCTCCATTGTTCCCGCTCACCCCTTCAAGGTATGATGCACCCACACCACAAGTACTGACTTCCAAAATGTAAAAAAAGAACCACCTAGCTCTGTTCCACAGATGTGCTGCTCTGTTCTCTACATTGCGTGGACTGTGGATTTGCAAAGCATGCCCATAGGAGTGTAATCATCATGCATATGTCGCGGGCGGGGGGTGCGCTGCTCGCCTGCACTCGCTGCTCGGGTCCGGCTGCTGCTGCTGCTCGGTGGCTCGAGCGGTGGGCCGGATCCGGGGACTCGAGCGGCGCTGCTCGCCCGTGAGGGAAAAGGAGTTGGTTTGGTTTGGGGATTTGGTTCGTGACGCCACCCACGGGTTGTGGTGAGGTTGGGGCACCACCGCTGCTGGTGACGGGGATCCCAGGAGCGTTGTTAGGGAGCAGCTGGGATGTTTTCCCCCTCTGTGGGTAGGGGTTGGTGGTCCCGGGGCCCGGTAAGGTGAAGGGAGGAATGCAGGGCAGGTGAGGTGCAGGGTGGCGGGGGTAGCGCGGTGCCAGATGGCACGGTGGTACTTAATCAGCCAAGAATAGATACAGAGTCTCCGGTAAAACAAATGGCTGGATGGACGGGTCCCACAGCCGGCTGCTGTGGTTTCTCCCGGACGGTTGGTGGTGGCTGCCTTTCCCTGCACCTGTTGTGTGTCTTCGGTCCCGATGGCTTCCCACCGGTAACCCGCTCCCCAGCTTGGATATGTGCTGGAGGAGCCCCTTTTGCCCGCAGTCTCTGGCCCTGGGAGATCTAGCTCTGGCGGTAGCTGTATCTCCCTGTACGGTTTGGACGGTTGCCTTCAATCGGGTCTTTGCTGCTAGGAAACCCCGGAGGTTCCCGTCGCTAACGGATTTGACCAGTTTAACGGTGACTCCCAGCCTGGTCGGGGTCTGCAGGCCCTGCCGGATTGTGCTGGCTTCTCTTCGCTCCCCGGTTCGGTACCGGTGGGCCACCGCCCAACCCCGGTCCTACGGTTCCGCGTCGATAGGCCTCTCCTGCAGACGGCCACCACCGTCTGCTAACCTTGCTGTATGTGCCCGGGCCACGTACCCGGACACGTTCAGTCTGCTCCTCTACTACCACTTCCCTAAACTGATCTGAACTCTGTTTCCCGCCTCCAGGACTGTGAACTCCTCGATGGGCGGGGCCAACCACCTGGCTCCGCCCCACCTGGTGTGGACATCAGCCCCTGGAGGGAGGCAACAAGGATTTGTGTGCAGCTGATGTGCCTAACCCGGGGTGTGGGGTGTGTTGTTGCAGTTCCTGTGACGACCTGGCTTGTCCAGGGCACCACACATACAATGCTGAAGCTCCTGAGGATTCAGCTACTGATCTGATTGTAATGCCAAGAGTGTTACAGAGCAGTGCTGGTCATCAAAAGGCTCCCCAAACTCATGGACCCCATTGTATGGTCTGCTGCTATTAGCTGTCCACCATTGCTCATTGGGTAGATGTCAGGCAAATGCTTGTTCAGATGACAGCTAATTTGCCAGCTTCCCATAAACATGTACTCTAAGAATGGTCAAGTGTGAATGTGTAAATCAATAAGAAGAGGGAAATAAGCTGCTGCCGGCCTCCTCAACAACTGTATATGTGATGCCCTGGCCTATCAGGTCGTCACAGGGTATTGTGCAATCTGCCCTTCTGCATAGTATCCACCTCCTCCTTGGTTACGGGTCCCAGACCTTTGGTGTTGCCAAGAACAAGCTAATCAAAATCCTAGGAACACTCTGCACCACACCCACCAGACACACCAGTGGCCAGCCTGAGTGGAATAGGGTCGCCCACTTGGGGGGTTGGTTAAGGGGAGTTCAGGAGTGTTAGGAGTCAGTCAGTTGAGTGGTGACCCTCGAGAGGAGAGGACAGGAGCTGGGCTCCTTAGACTACTAGGTGGCAGACGTTGGTCTGGGCCTGGTAGGAGCTGGACCCCGGTCGCAGGGGATCGTGACAAGGTGCACGCACTGTCGAGGAGGACAGCCGGTGGCCTTGTGCCATCACCGGGCAAGGGCCAGGGCATGACGGGGTAGGTGGACCCTAGGTCAGGAAGTAGCTTCAGGCGTCCTGACAATTTACCCGACGAGTACGGAGCCTTCAAGATCCGTTCTCCACCCGCTCCAAAATTGGGATACTAGCGCAACGAGGGGAATAGGACTTTCAACACATATGGTCCAGAAAATCCTAAGCGTGAACCCTGAGAGCAAGCTCACCCAGTTAGTCATACTGGTGAGCGGGACCTGATTAGTTTCACACTACCAGGCAACACCAATGGGCACGGGATCCAGGCGTGCTCCCTCCCAGCGGCAGCGCTGTCAAGAACTTTGGTTTACCACAGTTGTCGGTGTCAGCGTTATTGGACTGAGTGAGTACACAAGTGACCCTTACCGTCCCAACGGCACCACCCAGTCACTATCACCAAGCTCCGGGGCATTCCCCCTACCCATGGAGGGGTTAAACACCTGGCTGCCCACACCATCGCCACCGGGTACTCCCAACTGCACCAGTGGTACTCCACCTTACCACACCCCCACGGGTGGCATCACAAACTTTCCAAATCATCCCCTGTAAATACTCCCCCCCTTTTTTATCCGAGTGGCCGCGCGACCCTGACCCGGGTCCGGAGATCCCTCGAGCCACCGCGGATCCGGATCCGAGCAGCCCGGCTGCTGACGCAGGGGCGACATATATATATATATATATACACTGACCGAATGAAGCATAGAACATTTATATCACCATGATGGCTGAACATGTGCTGCACAAACTGTTTCCAATGGAGCTTGTAAATACTGCTCTGAAGCTGTCTGGATGGAGCACACTGTTCCCGATCCCACTCCTGATCCCGGCTAACTTCAGTTCTCACTTTGCCAGTTTAAGCCGGAGAGCTTAACGATGTCACTAGTCTAAATTGTCAATCAAGTGTGCCACCCCCATGCCAGCAGCCTGCCGCTGCTTGGATCCAGACCTTCCGGTGAGTGGCTCGAGGGTCTCCGGACTCGGGGGGTCCCGCGGACACTCCGAATGAAAAGGGTGGGGGATGGTGGATGTAGGACGTATATTTACGGGCTGAGCCGTATTAAGTTCGTGACGCCACCCACGGTGTGTGGTGAGGTTGGACACCACCGCTGCAGTTACGGGGCACCCAGGGGGAGATGTTATGCAGCAAGTTGTTAACTCCTCCGTGGGCAGGTATAGTGGCCCCGGAACCCATTGGGGTTTGGTGCAGGGAGATGGGCGACCGCAGGGTGCTGGTGTACTCACTGTTAAGGAAACACACGAGTCTCTGGTAAACCAAGGTGATGGTGATCGGTGCCCGTAGCCGGCTGCGTTCTGGTTCTCCCACCCGGCTGGTGGTCTCTGTCTTTCTCTTGCACCTTTTTAGAATGGTGGACTGCCTGTGCTTGCAACTTCAGGAGTCCGCTTCCGGCTGGATGTGGCCTAAGGAGCCCTTGCTCGCAGACGCTGGCCCGTGGGATCTCTGAGCCTTGGTGGTGGCCTTTTACCCCCCTCGGTGGGCTGTTGTCTTCTAATAGGGACTTTGGGTGGAACAGGACCTCTAGTCCTAGCCTCAATTGGTTAATTAACCGGTTCCAGTCGCTTCTAGTCCCGGCATGAGGGTCCGAGTACCCCCCTGTGTGCTCCGGTTTCCGAGTCAGTTCCCCGGGTTTGTACCGGCGGGCTACAACCCTGTCCCGGTCCACCTCGGTTCCACCTAGCCATCTTCCCGACTCCTGCGGATGGAGACCGCCATCTGCCTCCTAGCCAGTGGCACCAAGGCTCCTACCCTGCGCCATTCAATTTGGGGGTATTTGCCTCTGCTGGAGCTGGACACAGCTCCAGGCCACACTCCTCTCCAACTTAAACTCTAACACTTTTCTGTTTACTTTCCCGCCCCCGGGCTGTCTATACTCCTCGGTGGGCGTCTTCCAACTACCTGGTTCCACCCCCTGGTGTGTCCATCTAGCCCTGAGAGGGGTGACTAGGGTTTAAAGGTCGGCTGCTGTTACCTGTGAGGGAAGGTGTTGTGCAGGGGCCTATTTGTGACTACCTGGCCCGGCCAGGGCGTCACACAAGCATGAGCACAATGTCCTACAGCAGCAAGAAGCCAAGAGGCTGGAGAGTGGTGCTGCCTTATTTAAGGAGATGGGTGAACCCCGTCAACATAGTGTTTAATTCATCTTTATAGTGCATTATTAGTTTTATAACTGTCTATGTTCAAGTTCTCTACAGATTGTTTCTTTCCATACTGCAAAATATTAGACAATAAAATATTGACTGACTGCCGTCACTACTAGAAGGAGGGAGGAATTTAATGAATACATTTATAAATTATATTGAACTAATTAACAAGTCTGTCACCTGATTTATGCTGCTCACACTTATACAGTATGGTGTGTTGGTAATACTTGCTCCTTGTGTAGTGTTTTTTTTTATGCCAGTATGTTTTGTCGAATGTCTGGAGGGGTAGTTCTGGGGAGATGGGGGTCCAAAATTTGCCCTGCCTAAAAGAACTGTAGATATGGTACGTCTCAGAGTTTCACACTATGAAATATGAGTTAGTAAAAGATAAACTGACTGTTGACTACAGCTAATGGCATGAACTAAAAGGTCATTCACAAAGATTTCTTCACAATTGCTATCATTCATTGTGCATAAATGTCATCGATGAGCCACATTTCACAGACAAGAATTAGTAAGAATCATACACAGCTGAAATTTGTAAAAGTTTTTCCTGAATAATATTACAGGCCATCAATGATTTAGTTCTGGGTGTGATCAAATGAACTACACTACTTTAACCTCTTCACGACATATGAAGTACCAGTACATCCTACGTTAGCTTCTTGCCTTTGACACAGGTTCAGCATGCAAGACTGTACCTTTCCCGCACATGACGGCTCTGATCAGGAGAAGCGATCGGAACTGTGCAGTACAGTAAACTAGTAAAATCAGTAAAAAAGTGAGTTTTCAAAACTATTAAAAAATAAAAAACAACTAAAAGTTCAACTCCCCACCCTTTTGCACCATTGAAAATAAAATAATTAAAAAAATATATAGAAAATACACATATTTGGTATCGCTCTGTTCAGAAATGTCCAATCTATCAAACTAAAAAATAAATTAATCCAATTGGTAAACAGCATAATGGAAAAAAAATAAAAATCTCAGAATTACGTTTTTTGGGACGCCATAACATTGCAATAAAATGCAATAGGAGGCGATCAAACCATCGCATCTACATAAAATGATTTCAGTAAAACTGTCAGCTTAGGATGAAAAAAATAAGCCATCATACAGCTCCAGATCCCAAAGAATAAAAACGTTACAGGTCTTGGAAAATGGCAATTAAAGCAAATAAATATATATTTTTTATAAATTTACCAAAAATAAAAGTTACATTTTTGGTATCTGTGAACTTGTACTAACCTGGAGAATCATAATGCCAGATCAGTTTAACCATATAGTGAACATGGCAAATAAAAAAAAAATTGTGAAATTGCACTTTTTTTTGCAGTTTCATCTCATTTGGAAATGTTTTCCATTTTCCAGTAAAATATATATTGTAAAATGCATCTTGTCATTCAAAAGTACAACTCCTCCCTCAAGAAAAAAACACAATATGGCTATATTGATAGAAAAATAAAAAAGTTATGGCTCTTGGAAGAAGAGAAGGAGAAAACTAAAAGAAGTGGAAAATGGCCATGGCGTGAAGGGGTTAATATTTCCAATTCATTGATGTTTTCCTTCCATATAAAGAAGCCGAATATCCTAAGAGTATTGCACATTGGAATTGCTAAGGGGCAGATCAGAATTCTGTATTTAATTGGACGCACAGATGGTCTGTTGCCTGTAGAAACAGCAACGGCTAAAAGGTTTGTTGTGGTACACTGCACTTAGTAATAAGATTGTAGTCTTGCCACTGAAATCAAGGCTTTTTTTGCCTTTTTCACACATTAAATATTGATTTGACACTCTCCCCACTTAGCAGTTTACTATTTTCCTTTCCTAACAAATGGAAAGAAAAATAATGTCTGAGTTACTTACAGCTCCGATTGTGTTATATGAAAGAGTTTATATTCAAGGGTATTTTCTATGTGGTTGTTACTGCAGTGAGATGCGGGGGGTCATTAATGACATTAATGACATATAATTTACTCATGTATAATGCAAAAATGAAATACAGTATTTCAGCAATTATCCTGGAAAAACAGTTGCTTCCTTCTGCTCAGGCAATGTTCCCTAACTGTGAGGCCTGGTTTTTCCAGCAGGACAATGCACCATGCCACACACCTAGGTCAATCAATGTGTGGATGAAGGACCACCACATCAAAACCCTATTATGACCAGCCCAATATCCAGACCTGAACCCTATTGAAAACCTCTGGAATGTAATTAAAAGGAAGATGGTTAGTCACAAGCCATCAAACAAAGAAGAACTTATTAAATTTTTGCACCAGGAGTGACGTAAGGTCACCCAAAAACAGTGTGAAAGACTGGTGGAAAGCATGCCAAGACGCATAAAAGCTGTGATTAAAAATCATGGTTATTCCACAAAATAATGATTTATGAACTCTTCCTGAGATAAAACATTATTAATATTATTTAACATCTGAAAGCAATGCATTGTTTTGTTATTTTGACCTTGGACTCCAATTGTGCAAACTACCTCTCTGGAACAGGACTTCAGCTGCATAAGGTCTTGATAGCGGGATGTTTGTACACGCAGCTGTAACATTGCTGTCATGGCCTAGTGGTCACAAGGACCGACAAAGGTGCTGGGGAAATGTAAACTAGTGGATGTTCCCAAGTGTACCACAATTATTAAAGGGAATCTGTGAGCAGGTTTTCTCTAT
The DNA here is from genome assembly GCF_048569485.1 of Anomaloglossus baeobatrachus. NCBI lineage: Eukaryota > Metazoa > Chordata > Amphibia > Anura > Aromobatidae > Anomaloglossus > Anomaloglossus baeobatrachus. The sequence goes on from NC_134356.1 coordinate 219,938,708, forward strand.
GTAAACTGAAGCCAGCATGCTGCAAGGGTTAACACAGAGAATTCAGGGATGGCTGTATAGTCAAGAACCATCTGTTAATTTGCTATGTTTGTTTAAGCAGAAGGATTTCTCATTGCTCGGACTACATTGCCACGCGCACGGCAGTCCTGCATGGCTCCCTCCACTAATTGACACCTCACTGTCAATGTACAATCCCTATATAGAGAGCCTGATGGGCGGGGGCAGCTCTCTCAGCTCTTCTACATGACTAAATCTTAAAATTCTGATTTTGTCAGAACGGCTGCAGCCAGTAATCTAAGTGACACATCGTTGGATTCGGAATCTCCCTTATGTTGCTCTTAGATGAAATAGCAACATCCTGCTGACGGATTTCCTTTAAGAGGACTGCACCCTTTCCTAAATTTACACACACCACTTCAGCTTCGCATAAGATATATAAAACACGGTATTCCAATTCTAGTAAAAGTCGGATATTATCTGTTAATAGTGGCTATTACTGAGTAGGTCCTTCTGTAAGGTCTTCTCCTGGGGCTAGTTTTCGCACCTCTTTAGTGTGTTTCCTAATTTTATACTGGACCCCTTGTGTCTCCTGTATTGTGCGCTTCTGTGCCCCAGGTAGTTTGGTTTTGGGTAGTTTGTTGTGTAGGAAACACTGTATAGAAGGTTAGTGCCCCCATCACACAGACATGTAATGTGATTATTGACAGGAGTTAACATCTAAATGAGTGGATTATACGCAATTCGCTTTGAGTACATAGTGCCCCCTATGGGCCTGGTGCTATTTGTGGAATATTGAGGGCAGTAGTGATCACTCCCATCATTGTCACTCTGCACAAGTAAAATTCTAGACAAGAAACACACACCACACCGTATATAAATTTTAATTATTTTATTTGAAAAGCAATAAGCAGCATTGTAATGAAATTATTACTGGCCCTTTAAGTGATGAAGTAATGATCACAGTGACTCTCAGATCAGTGGAGACTACAGGACGAGCTGTGGTCATTGTGGACTGGTAGAGAGCCACTGGAACCTAAGATCCAGAGGAAGGCGAAGAAACCCCCGGAGAGTTCTGCCTCAGGGGGGAAAAAAATTCCTTCCTGACCCCAGTTCTGGCGATCGGATATTTCCCTGGATCGTGTCTGTCCTGCTGCATATTACTATATCTGTATGTAATTATCAGCTCAGGAGAGCAAGACTCTGCAGAGATGAAGACACATACACCTGCTCCTAGGAGATTAAATACCGTTTGTTAGCCCTCCCCCAAAAATAAGCCCTAGCCCAAAAATAAGCCCTAGCCCAAAAATAAGCCCTAGTAGTAATTTCTGGCCTTTTCGGAGCAAGACTTAAATATTAGCCCAACTCGAAAATAAGCCCTAGTCACGGTTCAATAATGAGGTGTCCATGCAGCAAAAAAAAAGTTGCAGAACACTTCATTAAAAAAGCAGACACCCAGAAAAGAGAGAAGACAGCCCCAAAAGAGAGAAGACAGCCCCAAAAGAGAGAAGACAGCACCAAAAGAAAGAAGACAGCCCCAAAGGAGAGAAGACAGGCCCAACAATTATACTAACCAAACCCCAGACTGCTATGGCTTTTAAGTGCCAACACATACACACACACACACACACACACACACACACACATATCTGGTAATACCTTACTGCTTCAGTCACCTGGGACGCTGTGGAGCACGAGGACCAGAACATTGACGAACTGCTGGGGAACACATAGAGGACCTGCAGGTCCTAGATGTGTTCCACCGCAGATCCTCACGTTCCACAGCAACCGGAAACAGTACAGTATCACCGGATGTGTGTGTGATGTTACTGTGATTGGATGTGTGAGTGTGTGTGCATCCCACAGCTTCCCAGGTCCCCCTGCTGTCCAGAAGAAACTCAGGATCACTCTGCAGCACACGAGGACCTGCTGGGAGCGCAAAAAGAGCATTGCAGGAGGACCTGGAAGCAATGCAGATGTCCTAAATTTGGTAAGTATACATATACATTAAATATACAGACACCTACATTATATATACAGACACATATGCATTATATATACAGACACATGTACATTATATATACAGACAAATATACATTATACATACAGACACATATACATTATATATACAGACACATATACATTAAATATACAGACACATATACATGCTACACAGTCACATGTACACTATATATATATATATATATATATATATATATATATACAGACACATGAACATTATATATACAAACAACTATACATTATAGTTACAGACACATATACATTATACATATAGACACATGTACATTATATATACAGACATGTGTACATTAAATGTACAGACAAATATACATTATATATAGACACACATACTGTACATTGTATATATAATATATATGTGTCTGTATAGATAATGTATATGTGTCTGTATATAAAGACACATATACATTATATATACAGACACATGTACATTATATATAGAATAACAATGTTTTCCTTGCAGGGCAGGGGGATCACCGACCCCAGGAGCTTCCCAGTCCAGTACTCGCTTGGCGGCCATTAGGGTTCTGTCACAGTCCGGCTCGCAGTCTCCCTCCCAGTCTCTTCTTGCAGCCCGGCACCGTGCTTCTCTCCCTACCGCAATTCCTGGACACTTTTACATTATATACAGTCAAATATACATTATAAATAGAAACACTTGTACATTTTTTATACAGACACATATACATTATATGTACAGACACGTATATTATATATACAGACACATGTACATTACATGTACAGAGAAATATACATTATATATATACATATATAGACACATATACATTATATATACAGACACATGTACATTATATATACTGACACATATACATTATATATACAGACACATGTACATTATATACAGAATAATAATGTTTTCCTTGCAGGGCGGGGGGATCTCTTCTTCTCCACAGAATCGGGGTTCCTTGACTCTTCTGGATGGCGTCTCTTCTTGTCTTTAGGATCACCGACCCCAGGAGCTTCCCAGGCCAGTACTCGCTTGGCGGTCACCAGGGATCTGCCACAGTCCGGCTCGCAGTCTCCCTCCCAGTCTCTTCTTGCAGCCCGGCACCGTGTTTCTCTCCCTACCGCAATTCCTGGACACTTTTACATTATATACAGTCAAATATACATTATAAATACAAACACTTGTACATTTTTTATACAGACATATATACATTATATGTACAGACACGTATATTATATATATAGACACATGTACATTATATATACAGACACATGTACATTATATATACTGACATGTACATTATATATACAGACACATATACATTATATATACAGACACATGTACATTATATATACAGACACATGTACATTATATACAGAATAATAATGTTTTCCTTGCAGGGCAGGGGGATCACCGACCCCAGGAGCTTCCCAGTCCAGTACTCGCTTGGCGGTCACCAGGGATCTGCCACAGTCCGGCTCGCAGTCTCCCTCCCAGTCTCTTCTTGCAGCCCGGCACCGTGTTTCTCTCCCTACCGCAATTCCTGGACACTTTTACATTATATACAGTCAAATATACATTATAAATAGAAACACTTGTACATTTTTTATACAGACACATATACATTATATGTACAGACACGTATATTATATATACAGACACATGTACATTACATGTACAGACAAATATACATTATATATATATATATATAGACACATATACATTATATATATAGATACATGTACATTATATATACTGACACATATACATTATATATACAGACACATGTACATTATATACAGAATAATAATGTTTTCCTTGCAGAGCAGGGGGATCTCTTCTTCTTCCACAGAATCGGGGTTCCTTGACTCTTCTGGATGGCGTCTCTTCTTGCCATTAGGATCACCGACCCCAGGAGTTTCCCAGTCCAGTACTCGCTTGGCGGCCATTGGGGTTCTGCCACAGTCCGGCTCGCAGTCTCCCTCCCAGTCTCTTCTTGCAGCCCGGCACCGTGTTTCTCTCCCTACCGCAATTCCTGGACACTTTTACATTATATACAGTCAAATATACATTATAAATACAAACACTTGTACATTTTTTATTCAGACATATATACATTATATGTACAGACACGTATATTATATATACAGACACATGTACATTACATGTACAGACAAATATACATTATATATATATATATATAGACACATATACATTATATATATAGATACATGTACATTATATATACTGACACATATACATTATATATACAGACACATGTACATTATATACAGAATAATAATGTTTTCCTTGCAGAGCAGGGGGATCTCTTCTTCTTCCACAGAATCGGGGTTCCTTGACTCTTCTGGATGGCGTCTCTTCTTGCCATTAGGATCACCGACCCCAGGAGTTTCCCAGTCCAGTACTCGCTTGGCGGCCATTGGGGTTCTGCCACAGTCCGGCTCGCAGTCTCCCTCCCAGTCTCTTCTTGCAGCCCGGCACCGTGTTTCTCTCCCTACCGCAATTCCTGGACATTTTAACATTATATACAGTCAAATATACATTATAAATACAAACACTTGTACATTTTTTATACAGACACATATACATTATATGTACAGACACGTATATTATATATACAGACACATGTACATTACATGTACAGACAAATATACATTTTATATATATATATATATATATATATATATATATATACACATATACATTATATATACAGACACATGTACATTATATACAGAATAATAATGTTTTCCTTGCAGAGCAGGGGGATCTCTTCTTCTCCACAGAATCGGGGTTCCTTGACTCTTCTGGATGGCGTCTCTTCTTGTCTTTAGGATCACCGACCCCAGGAGCTTCCCAGTCCAGTACTCGCTTGGCAGCCATTAGGGTTCTGCCACAGTCCGGCTCGCAGTCTCCCTCCCAGTCTCTTCTTGCAGCCCGGCACCGTGCTTCTCTCCCTACCGCCATTCCCGGACACTTCTCAGGCAGCGTCTTCTCATGTGACCCGACTTTCTTGTTCTCGCCCTAAGCTCTTTTCCTGCTCTTTCTCCTCTGCCTGTATCTTTTGGGCAGGGTTAGTCCAACTACACAGTTCAGAGGGGAGCACTGACTCTGCCGGCTAGTCCACAATACACAGCACACAGGGGAGCACTGTCTCATAAAGTCATAGTGTGATTAAACGTTCATAGGGGCGACACCCCTACATATATATACAGACACATATACATTATTTATACAGACACATATACATTATATATACAGACATATGCACATTATATATACAGACACTATATACAGTCACATGTACATTATATATACAGAGACATACACATACATTATATATAGACACATATTACATTATATATACAGACACATGAACATTATGTATACAGACACATAAATTATATATACAGTCAAATATACATTATATATATATATATACAGACATGCACATTATATATATATATATAGACACATGCATATTAAATATAGACACATATTATATATTTAGAGACATGCATATTATATGTACAGACTCATAATTACACACACATTACATATATACATGTCCACACAATAGTAAACATATATACACTTCACGCACACCTCGCATGTTACACATTAGCACATTTCAGGAATATACACACGTCACTTATAGAAATCTTTTTAGACACATTACATACATAAATACAAAGTAAGTACGGTATATACATATATATATATATATATATATATATATGTAAAAAAAAACAAAACGTATATATATACAGTATACATATTCATTTTCAGATTCATTTTTGGAATAGGTGCAAAATAATAAGAAATCCAAACGTGATGATGTCTGCAGCGTGATGAGTATCACCATATATACAGTGCAGATTTTTGGAGCAATCATTGGGTATCTCAGGCCCCGGAGCCCCAAACAACTTCTCCAAATAATAGTGACTATAGTAGCTATTGTTACTCACCTGTCCTGGCTCCAGCGCTAGGCTTTTTCCTCCTGAAATTCCTTTCTCTGGTCTTATAGATCTGCTAAGGCAGAATCATCCATCGACCTTGTGAAAACCATCAGCTCTGCTATATTATTGAGTCAGCTCTGCTATATCGGTGAGTCAGCTCTGCTATATCGGTGAGTCAGCTCTGCTATAACGTTGAGTCAGCTCTGCTATATCGGTGAGTCAGCTCTGCTATAACGTTGAGTCAGCTCTGCTATATCGGTGAGTCAGCACTGCTGTTCCACATTGCACTTCCTCCATCGCTGGTCCAGTCCTGCTGTAGAATCGCTGGTGTATCTCAGCCCGGCTACACTGGCTCCTCATGGCGGAGTCTTCCCCGCTGCCTTCTGGATTGCACATTTATCATGTTGCCTCGATTCTGCTGATCATGTCCTCTGGCTCCAGTTCTTCTCCTCCTGTGGCCGTCCGGTCACTACAGTCTCGGTTGTTCCTCCTTGACCAGTCTGCGGCAGCAGCCTCATCTGTCCATGATGTACAACAGCTCATCTGACCCAAGGGTTTAAGATATCCACCTCACCAGGAGAGACACAACACCTATCATCAACACCAAAAAGAGAACTACATCATTATTTTTATAAGAGAACATGTCACACAGGGGGTTGAGATTATTTAGGGGTAAATAGTGCAGTTCTGAACTTCACCACAATCTCCCCCCAGATGCACAATGTGTGAAGACGGCCTCAGTGATAAGTGAGGAGCCTCATACCTGGACTTGTCTTCTTCAAGCTGATAAGCTCTAGTGACACAAAATGGGCCAGGATTAGAACTTTGGACATTCTGGACCAATTGTGATGTCATATGATGCCATGTGACCTGTGATGTCATGTGCTTTGTGATGTCATGAGACCTGTAACTGGGATTCAGGAAAACTGGCAACATGTCTGTGTCTGTGTCTAGCTCCTCCCTCTGCCTCTAGCTCCTCCCTCTGCCTCTAGCTCCTCCTTTCTTTTCCTCATAGAACTTTATGAGCACCAACTGTCCACTCCTATCTCATTAATGGGAAAATTTGCCTTCACTGAACACAGATTTTACCCATGAATTTGAGAGTGAAAGATCAATCCATAAAGAGAAAAAAAAGAAGATTTCTCTACAATTTATTACAAAGTTGCCTATTTTCATGTGATCTATTGATTTATGAAATAAAACTTATAATGACGGTTACTCTTTTATAATTTCGCCTCTTTTATGTTAATCCCTATCACCTGCTGCTCTATGAACTAAAGGGAAACACAAGAGTCCATTCTGCCATTCCTGACTACAATAACCTGCAGGTTCCAGGTCATCCCCTGATCCGACAAGACCAACACAGCTGACAACAGAGAAGAATAGCATTCTGCATGTAAATTTTTTTGTTACGAAAATGCTGTTTTGACAACATTAATGGCAAAACTACTAAAAATTGGGATTTCCCAACCGAACCAGCCCGGGCTATATGCTTTTATTAAAGCCTGTGATTTTCATTGGAGTAAAAATAACCAATTACTAAGGATTCTTCAGATCTAAATTTAAGGAAGGTTTGTCCAGATGGGGTGACCCCTGTACGGCCGGGGTTACACTGACATAGCAGAGCACCAGATGTACATATGTTACATACAATCAGGTCTTGAAGATTTCTCTGACGTCTCCATTACAGAATCATCATGACAATTTCAGCAGAGAACTCCCCATACAGAGATTTTGGGTAATTGATGCGTTCTTTGTCCCCCACTAACCCCCCAGATACACAATGTATGGATGAGATCTTGGGTGAGGAGCCTCCTACCTGGACGTGTTCCCCTCCGGCTGTCAGGCGCTAATGAGAAAATATGGCTCAGGTCTAGTATTCTGCACATTCTATACCATTGTGATGTCATCTTACGTCTATGATGTCATCAGGACTGCCTGTTTAACCCCTTCCCGACCCATAACAGATTGAAGTTTGATCTCTCAAAATATAACATTGTCTGGCCTGTACAGCAAATGTTCTAAAGGAAAAAACAAATGTTAAAAAATGCAACAAAAAGAATCAAAACTTATTATGTAACCCAATATCCTACCAATTATTTTTAAAATTACTCACATAGGAAAGACCAGGGCCACCACTAGGAATTTCAGAGCTCTATACTGGCAAAATTTTGGGGCTCCCATGAGACTCCACCCAGGTTCTTCCCCAGCTCTGTCTCTACCCTTCAAATCTTCCACACTCACCACCATAGTCATGGCCAAAAGTGTTGGCACCCTTGAAGTTGTTCCAGAAAATGAAGTATTTTCCTCAGAAAATTAATAATATACCTTCTACACCGCCTTTCTCAATAATATCTCTCCCATACTGCGCCTTGTATTTTATCCCCCCCACACACTGCCTCTCTGTATAATATACACACAATGCCCCTGTGTATATTATCCCCACACACACACACACACACACACACACACGCACGCACTGCTCCTCTGTATAATATCTCCTCCACACACCACTCCTCTTTATAATAACCCCCCAAACACTGCTTCTTTGTATGATATCCCCCAAACACACTGCTCCTCTGTATAATATCCTCCACACACACTGCTCCTCTGTATAATATCCCCCCACACTCACTGTTCCTCTGTATAATATCCCCCCCACACACACACACTGCTCCTCTGTATAATATCCCCCTGCACACACACTGCTCCTGTATATAATATCCCCCACACACACTACTCCTCTATTTAATATTTCCACATGCATACTTGTCCTAGGTATATTATCCCCACACACACACTGGTCCTCTGTATATTATTCCCCTACACACTGCCACTCAATAATATCCCCCCACACATTGCCACTCTGTATAATATCTCTCAAATACGCTGCCTCTTTGTATACTATCCCCCACACAAGCTGCCCCTCTTTTTTTATATATATATATATATATATATATATTCTCACACACACACTGCCCTTCTGTATACTATCCACCCCACACACACACACACACGCACACACATTGCCCCTCTGTATAATATCGACCTGGTATATACGTCCCCTTCCTGGAATATATATTCCCTCCCAGTATGTATGTCCCCATCCTGGGCCCTTTCTGGTATGTACAGTACAGACCAAAAGTTTGGACACACCTTCTCATTCAATGAGTTTTCTTTATTTTCATGACTCTGAAAATTGTATATTAACATTGAAGGCATCAAAACTATGAATTAAAACATGCGGAATGAAATACTTAAAAAAGTGTGAAACAACTGAAAATATGTCTTATATTCTAGGTTCTTCAAAGTAGCCAAATTTTGCTTTCATTACTACTTTGCCCACTCTTGGAATTCTCTTGATGAGCTTCAAGAGGTAGTCACCGGAAATGGTTTTCCAACAGTCTTGAAGGAGTTCCCAGAGATGCTTAGCACTTGTTAGCCCTTTTGCCTTCACTCTGCGGTCCAGCTCACCCCAAACCTTCTCGATTGGGTTCAGGTCTTGTGACTGTGGAGGCCACGTCATCTGGCGTAGCACCCCATCACTCTCCTTCTTATTCAAATATCCCTTACACAGCCTGAAGGTGTGTTTGGGGTCATTGTCCTGTAGAAAAATAAATGATGGTCCAACTAAACGCAAACCGTATGGAATAGCACGCAGCTGCAAGATGCTGTGGTAGGCATGCTGGTTCTGTATGCCTTCAATTTTGAATAAATCCACAACAGTGTCACCAGCAAAGCACCCCCACACCATCACACCTCCTCCTCCATGCTTCACGGTGGGAACCAGCCATGTAGAGTCCATCTGTTCACCTTTTCTACAAAGACACGGTGGTTGGATCCAAAGATCTCAAATTTGGACTCATCAGACCAAAGCACATATTTTCACTGGTCTAATGTCCATTCCTTGTGTTCTTTAACCCAAACAAGTCTCTTCTGCTTGTTGCCTGTCCTTAGCAGTGGTTTCCTAGCAGCTATTTTACCATGAAGACCTGCTGCACAAAGTCTCCTCTTAACAGTTGTTCTAGAGATGAGAAGGTGTGTCCAAACTTTTGGTCTGCACTGTATGTCCCCATCCTAGGCTCTTTCTGGTATGTATGTCCCCATCCTGGTTTATTGTCCCCTTCCTAGTATATATGTCATTCGCAAAAAGAAAAAAAAACAAACATTTTACTCACCCTCCCCGACTCTCATATCGCACGGTGTTTTCTCTGAGCTGCATTCATTGCATTTCAGCTGGATTGGCCCCCCAGTACCCCCAGGGATCTTCATCTCAGTGAGTGCTTACCTTTCCCCGCTGGATGCCGTGTACTCGCCACCTCCATGTTGTCCGCAGCACTGTGATGAGGTTGCAGAGTGATGACCTCATCATGGTAGACCATGAGATGATGCACAGCCTCTCTGATCTGTTACACTCACTTTGCTTTCGGCCACATGTCTAATTTGCATGCGATGCCCTAGAAGGGCTTTGCATGCAATTCCACAGTGTGTGCAGTGGCTGAAGCGACATTGCTGGGCCCTCATGCTGCAGCTGTGACTGGGCCGCAATGAAGAGCGGGGCCCGGCCGGGGCTTAATAACGCTAAGTAATTACCCCCTTTTCACCGGGCCTGGTACACCAGTCATGGTTCTAATGCCTTAAGGGGGCTTTACATGCAACGACATTGCTGATGAAATGTCGTTGGGGTCACGGAATTCGTGACGCACATCCGGCCTCGTTAGCGACGTCGTTTCGTGGGAAATGCAGGAACGACCGTTAACGATCAAAAATACTCACCATATCGTTGATCGTTGACACGTCGTTCTATTCTCAAATATTGTTGCTGCTGCAGGTATGATGTTGTTCGTCGTCCCTGCGGCAGCACACATCGCTATGTGTGACACCGCAGGAACGAGGAACAACATCGTACCTGTGGCCGCCGCCAAATGAGGAAGGAAGGAGATGGGCGAGATGTACGGCCGCTCATCTCCACCCCTCCGCTTCTATTGGGCGGCCGCTTAGTGACGGCGCTGTGACGCTGCACAAACCGCCCCCTTAGAAAGGAGGCGGTTCGCCAATCACAGTGAAGTCACTAGGCAGGTAAGTACGTGTGACGGGTGTTAGCGATGTTGTGCGCCACGGGCAGCGATTTGCCCGTGACGCACAAGCGACGGGGGCGGGTGCTTTCACCAGCGACATCGCTAGTGACGTCGCTGTGTGTAAAGTGGCCTTTAATGGCAGCCCTGGTAGAGACGCTGCATGATCGGTGTCACCGTTATCTTACTGACCGGACAGACATTTCCCCACTGGATAAATCTGTCACAACTTCCAGTCTTTCATTATTTTCACAATGGCTGATAATATTGCACATTTTCTACACCGGGGTCTGTATAGAATAGAGATGTCTATTTTTCTCATTATTTGTTTCCTAATTTAGTCGTATAGTAAATCTGTGTCTAATTCCTGCCAAGCCGGAGTCTGTAGTAATGAGGCTCCTGGGTGCAGCCTTGGAATGACCAAAGGCCTTTATCTCATTGGCATGTTATGGACTGTTGCAAATCCTACCAATTTTTTTTATAAAAAGCAGTTGGGAGTACCTTCTGATGCTGTACTCCATGGTGTTTGAACCATTCCCCCTGGAGAAACTGAATTTTTTGAAATCCTCGGTGTTAGCTAGTGGAATAAAGCCTGAGTTCCAGAGTGAAACAACTGCCGCTTCACAAACTGCGGTCTAGGAAGCAGGAGATGATGCCTCCTGCTCCTAACCTGCTTTTGGCCAGATGCAATAATCATCAACGACATCAGCTTCGATGTCCCAGCATGGCATTAATTTGTCCATAAAACATACATTACTGAATAATTTGAATGGAATTTGAATAGAGGGCCACTGGAGCCGGTGGTGTTGGTGGAGGAGGAGGAGAGCAAGGCCAACACCCAAATGGCCACATTGGCAATAGCACTGTAAAGTGTTATGGAGTACGTATTCCGACTTTCACACTAACGACATTGGGGATGCAGAAAACTACAAATGACTGCCGTCCCTCCCCAATGCATGTTACAGAGCCCACCTGAGAGCCCTAAGAAGTCTGAGATTTGAGGACAGCCAGTGGCCCTTTCTACATTTGAATAGAGGGCCACTGGAGCCGATGGTGCTGGTGGAGGAGGAGGGCAAAGCCAACATCCCAACAGGCACATTGTAGCTGACCTTTTAAAGTGCTGTCAAATATATCCTAAAAAAGGAGGTGTGAGACAGTCACCAATATAATGTATAAGTTACAGCCCTTTCTAATCGAAAAAGAAGGAAAAATGTAAAAAACGAAAGGTGTGAAGATATGCTAAAGTGGGTTTTTTGAGGTCGTGGCTTGGTTTGACGTTTTATTACAGTTATTAGGCACTAAAAACTGTTTCTTAGCAATTTCTCCTCTTTTACTTTGGTTTGAGAGCTGTTCTGGCGACTACGTAAACGCCGCGTGCTGCTCTGACCACGTTATTCCAAGACACCAGAAATGCAGTCAGGCACCTTCTACAGGCTGTGCCCATACTATTTCTGTCATTTCCCATCCATTTCAGCCTTTTCCTCAGTCACCACAGGTCACCGAAAGGTCCAACGTGAAGTTATTCGAGTTTCCCATAGACTTACATTGCGCATCGAATATTCACGAATAGTCGAATAGCAGCGACCTATTCGTCGGATACCCGCGGAGTCGGATATTTTGGTATTCGATCATCCCTATTCATTACCTCAAAAAATTAGAATATTATCTAAGACCAACAGAAAAAAATATTTTAAACTTAGAAATGTTGACTCCTACTGAAACGTCTGTACAGTATGTAAAACCTGTTAACATTTACATATATAGGTTAGAAGACTGTTTGTGGACTTTCCCTTGTGTTATGCTGCCACCTGCTATCAAAAGAAAGAACAGCGGGCACAAGGCCCCTACTGCTCCGATTTACTTGGTACAGTCCTGGACAGGATGTGAAGAGAGACAGGAAGAGGAGCTAGTTTTTTGTTTTGTAGCGGTTTATGCAGAGAGGTGTGTATTCGGCCATGCTGAAGAAGAGAAGGCCGCAGTCTGCTCTGCTGAACGAGGTCCAAGTACCTGAGAGTGTTGCATGGCATCTCCCCAAGACACAGATCCAAGAAAGGCTGGATGTGGAGCGAGAAGCCAGACAGCACGGGCAAGTTACAGATCCAGGACAAAGACTGAACTTTAGAGGTGCCTGCCGGCAGAACACGGGCCCCAACGGTGACGAGGTACCCCACGCTGAAACCTGCAGTTAAGTGTGCACACTACTTTAAGTTAGGGACAGATAGGAAAAGACTCTGCACTGTGTTACACAAGTAAGGTAACAAGGACCCTGCGTTTTTTTTTCTTAATAAGGATTTTTATGTTTTGCTTTTGGAGGACAATCTGAGGCTTCCCACCCTTGACAAGCTATTCAAAGTAGTTGTATGTATATTACATTATATCTACTGCTGTGCACCTTCTCGCTTGTCTCCCCTTCCTTTCCCGCACTTTTCCTCTACCTGTGTTGTGCAATACGTTATTAAATTTGCATTGATTAACCCCCGTGGTTCCGTGCAGTCCTTGCGTATCCCGTTACCTGCAGGTTATTACATTTGGCGTAGTCGGCAGGATACACAGGCTGGTACGGAACAATGGACGGACAGGGGGGTGTCGCTGATGGAGGTGTTCTAATACAACCTGATGGGGGAATACCAGCAAGGCAACTGTCCCTGGGGGCTATGCTGACCCATATACCAAAATTTACTGGCAACAATGTACCTCTCCATGACTGGGCGCAGAGAGTGAGGGACATGTTGAGAGTGGCATAAGTGACTTCAGAAAATCAAGGGGAGATATTGTTGATTGCCCTTGAAGGCCATGCTCAAGAGACTATTTTATTGCGCCCTAAGAGTGAACGAAAGACGTTAGAGCAGGCGGTGAAGATTCTTGAGAGAGTGTAAGGCGGGAAACCAGAAGCAGGAGATTTACAGGCGCAACTGTTCTACAGGCTGCAGGGTGAAGAAGAAGGGACGAAGCCTTTGGTGAAACGCGCGTCGAGGCCCCGCCCCCACGCCCGGACACATCCACCATCTCTGCTCTGACATGTCGCAAGGTAATATTGATTAATTACTTATGCCCCCTTGCCATTGGGACTCTTTAGGGGATTCTACAGATCTCCTACTAATAATTGTTTTCTTCACACTGTCCCTTTTGACTCTTCACGGGCTATTTTATAATTTGTACAATCCTCCATTATATTGCTGCCTGTCAGCAGGTTTGCCATCTGGTGGTGTGTCCTGGTATTGCTGTGGGTTGTTTTCCTAGCAGGCTGTTTCCATCTAGCCTGCCTCCACTGTGTGTCCTGTATCACCTTATGTACAATTAATAAATCTTGTATTCCACTTTGATTATCCGTGGTCCTCTCTCTTTTGTATCCCCACCTTTATTTTTGGTAAATTGGGGCTACATTTTTCTAGGTTCTATAGGGTGAAGAAGAAGGTCTGCCACAGTATGCAAATGCACTCCAGAGAATAATGAGACAAATGCTTACAGCAGAGCCAGAGCTAGCAGAAACCCCTGGTTATGCTGACCGTACCCTACGAGATCATTTCCTCCGTGTGTTACATAACCCCAAGATGAAAGGTGCCCTCCGTGAATGGCTCAGGGTAGAAAAAAAACTAACTTTACAGGAAATATTGGAAGAAGCAGTCTCCCGCACACAAACTGAAAATTGCGACCCGCAGAACGCCTGGGGAGAAGTTTGTATGCATAAGGTAGTCCCGGGTGAGAAAAACCGAGAACCGAGCCAACTTGAGGCTAAAGTAGATCAGTTACAAGAGACTGTTACTGCTCTACAAGAGTTGCTGAAGAATATGCAAGCCCCGGCGTCAGAAGTAAGAACGACAGCACCGCGGCCAAATACCCGCACGCATACCTATCAAGAAGAGAGGGGACAGATCGAGCAGAGACGATCGAGACCCGCTGGAGAGTACCAGTGTTGGAACTGTGGAAATCGATACCATTTATTCCGACACTGTCCGGAGAGGAAGACGTCTCAAGAAATACCGCCGTTAAACTAGTGCCTCCCTCCATGGATGGGCACATGGCGGGGAGACCAACTGAGCTTAGAGAAAACAAACACCCTGAAGATATAGCAGCCAGCACGCCGACGATCACGGCCGAATTTGAAGGGAAAGAAATAAGATGCCTTATGGATACTGGGTCCCAAGTGACCACCATGCCAGAACAGTTCTTCTACCAACATTTTGGACAAACTGTATCCATTGACAAAGGGGCACATATCAAACTGAGGGCTGCAAACAATCTTCCCATTCCGGTTGTAGGGGTCGTGTGGATGAACATACGTGCCTGTGGCCAGAACTTAGCAAAAAAGGGATTGTGTTAACGGAGAGCCGGTACAACAGAGAGGTGCCGGCTATCGTGGGCATGAACGTCCTGAAAGAATTAGACCAGTTGCTCTTCAACAAGGGGGGCTGTGATTACTGGAAGACGACAGTTGCTAACATTCCCGCCCAAAAGGTCTTCCAACACCTTATCCGTGCCCGAGGACTGTGGAAGAATGGTGGGAGCCGCTACCCGGTGGGGAGGGTTCGAGTCCCAAGACAGACAACAATTACTCTACCTCCACATCGTGAGACAGTCCTCACCTTGCCAGTCGGGGCCCACCGTACACTCAAGGGGATGGAGGTGTTGCTGGAGCCTTACCGTGGTGAAGAGAACGGAGATGAACCGTTGGTGGCTCGCACTTTAGCAACAGTAAGAAATGGAGTCCCTTTCCGTTGCATGAACACCGGTGAACAGGCCTTCACCTTGACCTCGGGAGTTGTTCTGGCCTATGTCTACCTGGCACCTGAAGAGGTGGCGACCGCAGAATCGATTGAATTGCAGCCCATGGCAGGGGAAGCCTGGACTTGGGCTGTTTCTATGGAAAGAAAAGAGAAACCCACTGATCAATGGAACAGTCGAGTCATCTTAGGGCAGATGGGAGTGGACCTGAGCTCCTTCGCTTCGGAGCAAGCCCAAGCCATAGAAGACTTTATTTGGGAGAATCAAGCCACGTTCTCCCGTCACGCAGAAGATTTCGGCTGTACTGACAAGATTCAGCACGAAATACCCACGGGAGATGCCCCACCGATCAGGGAAAGGTACCGTTAAATACCCCCAAATTACTACTAAGAGGTGAAAGAGCTTTTGGCGCAGATGCTGAAGAGCGGGGTGATAAGAGAAAGTCAGAGTCCTTGGGCTGCCCCAATCGTGCTGGTCAAGAAAAAGGAATGGGTCTACCCGCTTCTGTGTTGACTACCGCAAGCTTAACCCCTTCACCCCCGGCCACTAAAACACCCTAATGACCGGGCCATTTTTTGCAATTCCGACCAGTGTCACTTTGACAGGTTATAACTCTGGAACGCTTCAACGGATCCTGGCGATTCTGAGATTGTTCTTTCGTGACATATTGTACTTCATGTCAGTGGTAAATTTAGGCCGATATTTTTTGCGTTTATTTGTGAAAATTTAGGAAATTTGGCGAAAATTTTGAAAATTTATGCCCATAAATCTGAGAGATATGTCACACAAAATAGTTACTAAATAACATTTCCCACTTGTGTACTTTACATCAGCGCAATTTTCGAAACAATTTTTTTTTCCATTAGGAAGTTAGAAGGGGTCAAAGGTCATCAGCAAATTCTCATTTTTCCAACAAAATTTACAAAATAATTTTTTTTAGGGACCACATTACATTTGAGGTGACTTTGAGAGGCCTAGGTGACAGAAAATACCCAAAAGTGACCCCATTCTAAAAACTACACCCCTCACACTGCTCAAAACCACATCCAATAAGTTTATTAACCCTTTAGGTGCTTCACAGGAACCAAAGCAATGTGGAAGGAAAAAATGAAAATTTTACTTTTTAACACAAAAATGTTACTTTAGCCATAAAAGTTTCATTTTTACAAGGGAGAAAAGAGAAAGTACACAATACAATTTATTGTGCATGTTCTCCTGAGTACGCTGATACCCCATATGTGGTAAAAATCAATTGTTTGGGCGCACGGCAGAGCTCGGAAGGGAAGGAGCGCCATTTGAATTTTTGAACGCAAAATTAGCTGCACTCATTAGCGGACGCCATGTCGGGTTTGAAGACCCCCTGAGGTGCCTAACCAATGGAGCTCCCCCACAAGTGACCCCATTTTGGAAACTAGAGCCCTCAAATAATTTTCTAGATGTTTGGTGAGCACTTTGAACACCTGGGGGCTTCACAGAAGTTTATAGCGTTGAGCCGTGAAAAGAAAAAAAAAATTTTTTTACCACAAAACGGTTGCTTCAACTAGGTAGCTTTTTTTTTCACAAGGCTATCAGGAAAAAATGCACCATAAAATGTATTGTGCATTTTCTCCTGAGTACGCAGATACCTCATATGTGGTGGAAAGTAATTGTTTGGGTGCATGGCGGGGCTCAGAAGAGAAGGAGCGCCATTTGACAGCAAAATTGGTTGGAATCATTAGCGGACGCCATGTCACGTTTGGAGACCCCCTATGGTGCCTAAACAGTGGAGATCCCCCACAAGTGACACCATTTTGGAAACTAGAGCCCTCAAATAATTTTTCTAGATGTTTGGTGAGCACTTTGAACACCTGGGGGCTTCACAGAAGTTTATAGCGTTGAGCCGTGAAAAGAAAAAAATTTTTTTTTACCACAAAACGGTTGCTTCAACTAGGTAGCTTTTTTTTCACAAGGGTAACAGGAAAAAATGCACCATAAAACGTATTGTGCAATTTCTCCTGAGTACGCAGATACCTCATATGTGGTGGAAAGTAATTGTTTGAGCGCATGGCGGGGCTCAGAAGAGAAGGAGCGCCATTTGACCTTTCAAACGCACAGACGCAGTGCACTGATCGGCCGCTGCAGGACGCACGGTCGGATGCGATAAAAAAAAGCGTCGGGGATACGTAAAAAAAAAAGTCACGCCAAAAATTGACCATGGATGCAGATACGTTATGTGCATCCCTGATCAGCGCTTGGCGGGATGCACGGACGGATGCGATACAAAAAGCGTTGCAAATACGGAAAAAAGTCACGCCAAAAATTGAGCAGGGATGCCGATCCGTTATCGGCATCCCTAATCAGCGCTCGGCGGGACGCACAGACGGATGTGATACAAAAAGCGTCGTGAATACGGAAAAAAGTCACGCCAAAAACTGACCACGGATGCAGATCCGTTATCTGCATCCCTGATCAGCGCTCGGCGGGACGCACGGACAGATGCGATACAAAAAGCGTCGTGAATACGGAAAAAAGTCACGCCAAAAATTGACCATGGATGCCGATCCGTTATGTGCATCCCTGATCAGCGCTTGGCGGGACGCACGGACGGATGCGATACAAAAAGCGTTGGGGATACGGAAAAAAGTCACGCCAAAAATTGACCATGGATGCCGATCCGTTATGTGCATCCCTGATCAGCGCTTGGCGGGACGCACGGACGGATGCGATACAAAAAGCGTCGGGGATACAGAAAAAAGTCACGCCAAAAATTGACCATGGATGCCGATCCGTTATGTGCATCCCTGATCAGCGCTTGGCGGGACGGACGGATGGGATACAAAAAGCGTCGGGGATACGGAAAAAAAAGTCCCGCCAAAAATTGACCATGGATGCCGATCCGTTATGTGCATCCCTGATCAGCGCTTGGCGGGACGCACGGACAGATGCGATACAAAAAGCGTCGTGAATACGGAAAAAAGTCACGCCAAAAATTGACCATGGATGCCGATCCGTTATGTGCATCCCTGATCAGCGCTTGGCGGGACGCACGGACGGATGCGATACAAAAAGCGTTGGGGATACGGAAAAAAGTCACGCCAAAAATTGACCATGGATGCCGATCCGTTATGTGCATCCCTGATCAGCGCTTGGCGGGACGCACGGACGGATGCGATACAAAAAGCGTCGGGGATACAGAAAAAAGTCACGCCAAAAATTGACCATGGATGCCGATCCGTTATGTGCATCCCTGATCAGCGCTTGGCGGGACGGACGGATGGGATACAAAAAGCGTCGGGGATACGGAAAAAAAAGTCCCGCCAAAAATTGAGCAGGGATGCCGATCCGTTATCGGCATCCCTGATCAGTGCTTGGCGGGACGCACGGACGGATGCGATACAAAAAGCGTCGGGGATACGGAAAAAAAAGTCATGCCAAAAATTGAGCAGGGATGCCGATCCGTTATCTGCATCCCTGATCAGCGCTTGGCGGGACGCACGGACGGATGCGATACAAAAAGCGTCGAGGATACGGAAAAAAAAGTCACGACAAAAATTGAGCAGGGATGCCGATCCGTTATCTGCATTCCTGATCAGCGCTTGGCAGGACGCACGGACAGATGAGGTGTAAAAATGGACAGGGGATACGGAAAAAAAAAAAAAAGTTATACTCACAGTACCCAGAGGACTAGCAGGAGGATCACTGACCAGAAGAGCTGCAGAGGAACAGATGGCAGAGAGATGGACAGCTTTACAGGAGCAGCAGGCAGATCAGCAGAATGCCCAGGAAGGACCCAGCGATGGACGCAGATGTGATCAGGCCGGTGAAGACAGGTAAGAGGACGTCGGGGGAGAGCAGAGGGGGAGAGGGGGGGATGAGAGCAGAGGGGGGGGAGAGCAGAAGAGGGGGAGGGGGGAGAGCAGAGGGGGAGACCGGAGAGGGAGCTGCAGAAGCAGAATAGAGATAATGGGGGAGGCAGTCAGATCGCGGGGGGAGCGGATCGGGATGTCGGGGGGGGGGGGTTGGGGGGAGCAGATCGCGGGGGGGGGCATGGCAGGGGCTATCACGGCAGCGCGCAGGGGCACCACGGGAGCGCGCACGGGCTGCAAAGTGAGCACAGTACTCACGTGCAGCAGCAGCGGTGACCTCAGCTACGGCGGCGGCGGCAGCAGCAGCGGTGGCGTGGTACCACAAGTACCAGCCACTGCACGCTGCAGACATGTTGGGGGAGGGCTCACAGGCCAGCACAGGCCTGGGGAGGGCGGCCACCGGCAGATCAGACCGCCCCACTGCACACTGATTGGAGCGATTGCGCGTCATAGCACGATCGCTCCAATCAGTGCTGCAGGGGCTGGGGGCGACATGTTTGAGGTCCAGCTATGATCTGCTGCAGCAGCTGCGGCATCTCATAGCTGGATCTCACAGGATCGCACTAATTCGGGCATTATTTTTGGCGAAATTAGTGCGATCAATGTGGTTGGCGGTTCAGATTTGAACAGCCAATCACATCGATCGTCGATAGGGGGTGGCGATGCCGCCCCCCCTGGGGTCAAGCAAAGGTTCCCTGCTGTAAGAAACAGCAGGGGACATCATTTGAAAGCCGTTGCTATGGCCACGGCAATCAAATGAAGTTTAGGCAGTAAAATTACGTCCCTGGTCGTTAAGTCACGTTAAAATAGGACGTAATTTTACTGCCCCGCGGTCGTGAAGGGGTTAATGGATGCACGGTTCGTGATTCCTACCCTCTGCCCCAGATAGAGGAGACCCTGTCGGCGCTGGGAAAGGCACATTACTTCTCCTCCCTCGATCTAGCCAGCGGATATTGGCAGGTCCCTGTGGCAGAAAAAGACAAGGCCAAGACCGCATTTATTGTACCCATGGGACTCTTCGAGTTCAATCGCATGCCGTTTGGACTAAATAATGCCCCAGGAACTTTTCAGCACCTTATGGAAAGTTGCCTTGGAGACATGAACTTCAAGGCCACGTTGATTAACCTGGATGACATAGTAGTGTATTCTGCAACCTTCGAGAAACATCTAGAAAACCTGGGCCAAGTGTTTCAGCGGTTACGGGCCCATGGGCTTAAACTGAAACCAAAATAATGCCGGATCTTTCAGGAAGAGATTGAATATCTCGGACACAAGGTGTCGGAAGCCGGCATACAGCCCTCCAATGGGAAAGTGAGAGCAGTGCTACAATGGCCCACACCCAGCACAGTGCGGGAGGTTCGAGCTTTCCTGGGGCTAGCCGGATATTACCGTCGTTTTATCAAAGATTTCGCGAAGGAGGCAGAACCTTTGCACAAATTGCTCCGAGGAACTGCAAAAGGACCAAAAGCACAGAAAATTTGCTGGGGACCAAGACAAGCAGAAGCCCTACACCAATTGATAGAGGCCTTGGTTAGCGCCCCTGTGCTTGCCTATGCAGACTATAACCTCCCCTTTTGGTTGTATACAGACGCGAGCCTCTACGGCCTGGGTGCAGTACTGGCCCAGGTACAGAATGGTACTGAACGGGTGATTGCATATGGAAGTCGGACGTTACGGGAAGCCGAGCGCAACCCCGAGAATTACAGTTCATTTCGGCTGGAGTTACTGGCACTAGTATGGGCAATAACCGAAAGGTTCTCGGAATATCTCATGGGAGCCCAAATTGATATCGGTACCAATATCGCTAGCGAGCGTACCCTCCCCCGTCGGTTGTGCGTCACGGGCAAATCGCTGCCCGTGGCGCACAACATTGCTAACACCCGTCACACGTACTTACCTTCCCTGCGACGTCGCTGTTGCCTGTGAACCGCCTTCTTTGTAAGGGGGCGGTTTGTGCGGCGTCACAGCGACCTCACACGGTAGCCGTCCAATAGCAGAGGAGGGCCTGAGATGAGCAGCTGGAACATGCCGCCCACCTCCTTCCTTCATCATTGCCAGTGGACGGAGGTAAGGAGATGTTCGTCGCTCTTGCGGTGTCACACATAGCAACGAACAACATTGCTACTCACCAGACAACGATATTTGGTGTTTGGTCGACCTCTCCAACACCAACGATTTTTACCACTTTTGCGATCGTTGAAGGTCGCTCGTACGTGTCACACACTGCGATGTCGCTAACGACGCCGGATGTGCGTCACAAACACCGTGACCCCGACGATAAATCGTTAGCGATGTCGCAGCGTGTAAAGTACCGCTTACATTCGTGAGTTTGATCTGTGACTTGGATCCAACATGACTTTGTGAGGACAACGCAGCAAAAATACATGGACATGTAAACAGTCCCATAATCTATAAAAGGTTTGCACCTTTTCGTAAAAACAGTCGTCAAAAACTGAAGTCTGAATGAGACCTTAGACAGGACAATGTGCTGCTTAGAATAATGAATTTAGTGCTGGCATGAAATATTCAATCACCTGACATACAAGCATTTTGCTCGTTCGTTGAGTACCTGGCGGCATGTTTACACTACCCGTTTATCAGTCATTGACAGTTCTCAGTGGTGTAACTTGAAGCTCATGAGCACCAATGCAAAAGCTCCAACGGGGCTCCCAATTATTGTAAACATTTAATAGCATTGATCTTTTCAAATAGGCCAATAAGATTTTTGAGGGTCCTAAGGTGATTGCAGCCCCTGCACCTATTGTAGTTACACCCCTGATAGTCCTAACACTAATTTACAATTATCAGCTCCTCTAAATGGGCCCTTACAATGCATCATATTTACCAAAATTTCTCATGCTAATTGATAAATCCGGTCCATCTTTAGGGTAAGGTTACACAGAATTTCTGTGGATTTTGGAGCTGAGGATGCTCCAAATTACACATGGAAATCTTCTTAAATGCATTCTGAAAAGGCTTCCTATTGATTTCAATAGAAAAACACTTCTCAAAGGGGTTGTCTACTTTCTGGACAATCACTTCCTCAACAAAAAAGTGCTCCGTGTAAAATAAAAATAGTGTATACTCAATTCTCGAATCAGCATTGTCACAGCAAAGAAAAGCCCGGACGCCTGCCCTGAAAGGGCTCAAGGGAGGGCAACATGACTGAGGAGGGATGCTAGGCCTGAGGGTTAGCAAGGGGTTAAGGTGCAGGGTATTTTGTGCGGGAAAAGTGGGAGGTGGAGTTATAGGGCTGGGGCCATGTAATTGGTCAGGGGGTTGCTAGTGTAGGGGAGTATATATAGGGCCGGATTAGGAGGTGGGGAGGTCATTCACTACCTGGAAGACGTCTGGAATTGTCCCGCCCACCCGCCCTATTTTCGGATTTCTGGCGATCGACATGGAGAGACGAGGAGGAATTGACCTTGTCGCAGCAGTCGGCGGAAAGGGGGGGTATTTGAAGTCGGTGGATTGCACAAAGAGCGGGGGGGAACCCAGTGCAGGAACGGGTTACCCCTGGTGGTGCAATGGTATGGTTGGTGGGTCCCTGCTGTGCTCGGTCACAGCAGGACATGTTAACGTGGGACCCTGCTGTGCTGGGTCACAGCAGGGCATGTTAATGTGCTGGGTGTCCTCGAGCCGGTGTGGTGCGGCTGAGGGCACATGGTGGAGCAACACAGCAACACTCGTCTGGGTGTCCTCGAGTCGGTGTGGTGCGGCTGAGGGCACATGGTGAAGCTGGTGTTGCAATCATGTACAAAGGGACTCTTCACTTACCCCCCCCCCTCCTTTGTTGGTGGTTATGTTTATGGAGTTATTTACTATATTTATGAATAAAATGTTATTATTTTGGTGTTAATAAACGAGGCTGCTGTGGCCTTTACATCCAATGTCACGCAGTCTGTGTTTTATTTGGAGTGGAAAAGCGGTGAAAGGTGAATAACTGGTTTGGGTCAGAACGGCAAGTTAGGGCCGTCAGTCAGACATTCCTAAGTCATGTTGACGTCTGTAGGTTCTTCTAACATAATATTGTTAGGTTGCAGCACTTATGTAACTTATCAGCATGTGCTTATAGGCTGCAGCAGATCTCTCAGATATAACAGATGTGTGAGCATTGTATCTGCAGCACTAATGTGGTCCAGGAGATGAGTATTTGCTTTTTTCATTTTACACGTGGCTCTGTTTCATTTTGGCATGTTTCACACGTCAGTAAAAAACACAGACGTTTTTCCGAGCCGATTGGATCCGAAGCCACGGTTGCTCGAGGGGTCTCCGGACCCGGGGGTTCGTGCGGACACTCGAATTCAAAAGAGAGTGGATAGGTATGTACAGGGCATGTGTAAGTTCGTGACGCCACCCACGGTGCGTGGTAATGTAGGAGACCACCGCTGCTGTTGGAGAGCCCGGTGGCGGTGGTGTAGCAGCAGGATGTTTGTGCCCCGGGACCCTTTGGGTGTTGGTGATTGGGGTGCCGTTGGGTAGAGGAAAAGGGGCTTTTCAGCGTACTCACTCAGTCCAAGAATAACAACTCCGACAGCTTGTAAACCTGAATTCTGAGCACCACTGCAGCATGGAGGGAGCACGTGTAGATCCGTGACCTTCTTGTTGCTGTTAGCCTGTGGCCTTTTCCGTGGCACCTTCTCACTAGTTGGACCCTCAAGCTTGAAATTTTTCGGGTCCAGCTCACCCGCATGGCTAACAAGTGAGCTTGCTCTCAGGGTTCACGAGTAGGATTTCTTTGTAATGTAATTTGGGAAAGTCCCAACCCCGATTTTGGAGCGGGTTGGGGATGAATCTTGAAGTCTTCACCCCGTTGGGTAACTTACCGGGACGCGTGAAGGTACTTCCCGATCTAGGGTCCACGTACCCCGTCGTGCCCTGGCCCCTGCCCGGTAATGGCTCAAGTCTGCCAGATGCCCTCCTTGGCAGTCCGTGCCCCTTAACGTGATCCCCTGCGACCGGGGTTCCAGCTCCTACCAGGCCCAGACCTCTCGGAGAGTCACCTTCCACCTCCTACTTCTTTCACTCCTGTTTCACTTCTCTGTCACTTTCTCACTTTCCCCTACCAACCCCCATGTGGGCGGCCCTATTCCCTTCAGGCCCCCCAATGGTGTGTCTGGTGTGTTCGGTGCAAACTGTTCCTAGGATTTTGACTGGCTAAGCTGTTAGCAACACCAATGGACCAGGATCCGTAACCAAGGAGGAGTGGATACTGTGCAGAATGGCAGATTGCACAATACCCTGTGACGACCTGATAGGCCAGAGCGTCACACATATGTCCCTCTGTATGCTGTGATTCACGGCACACGTGTGTTCCCCATGTGCTATCCGTGATCCGTGAAAGCACATGGACATAAACCCACCTATCCACGCTCCTGCTGTGGCGCCCTGGGCAAGCCAGGTCGTCACAGAACAACAACAACACACCCCACACCCCGGCTAGGCACATCTAAGTCAAACAAAATCCTTGTTGCCTTCCTCCAGGGGCTGATGTCCACACCAGGGGGTGGGGCCAGGCGGTTGGTCTCCGCCCACCAAGGAGTTCACAGTCCTGGAGGCGGGAAAAGGAGAGCAGATTAGTTCCGGAAGGGAAAGTGAGAGGAGTGAAGTGGCAAAGGAGTCTGGGTGTGTGGCCCGAACGGTACAGCAAGGTTGGCAGACGGTGGTGACCGTCTGCAGGAGAGGCCGATTGGAGCAAACCGAAAGGACCGTGGACGGGCGGTGGCCCGGCGGTACCGGACCGGCAAGCAAAGAGAAGCCAGCACCATCCAGCAGGGCTTGCGGACCCCGACAAGGCTAGGAGTCGCCGATTAATTTGTCAAATCCGTTAGCGAAGGGAACCTCCGGGTTTCCCAGCAAATAAGTCCCGACAGAAGGCGACAGCTCGAACCGTGAAGGGAAACACAGTCACCGCCAAGGCTAAAGTTCCCAGGGCCAGAGCCTGTGGGCAAAAGGGGCTCCCTCAGCATCCATCCGAGCTGGGGAGCGGGTTACCGGTGGGAAGCCATTGGAACCGTAACACAACAAAGGTGCAGGGAAAGGCAGTCACCATCAACTTACCCGGAGCAGAAACCACCGCAGCCATCAGTGGGCCCCGTACATCCAGCCGTGTGTGTTTTACCAAGGACTGTGTCTTTGTGATTGGCTGAGTGAGTACTACCGTGCCGTGCGGCACAGTGCTGCCCCCGTGACCCTGCACCTCACCAGGCCCCATAACCTGCCTGCCATCCTATCCCTCACCGGGCCCCGGGACAACCAACCCCCTACCCACGGAGGGGAGAACCAACATCAAAGCTGCTCCCAGTCATCGCTCCCGGGATCCCCGTCCAGATCAGCGGTGGTGTCACAACCTCACCACAACCGTGGGTGGCGTCACGGACAATATCCCTAAACCCACACCAAACCACCCCCCTTTCACTCACGGGCGAGGAGCGCCGCTCGAGTCCCCGGGATCCGGCCCACCGCTCGAGCCACCCCCGAGCAGCAAGCGAAGCAGTAGCCGTGCCGGACCCGAGCAGTGGGTGAGCGCTGCGCCCTCCCCGCCCGCGACACTGCTGTCCGTGGTGCTGAACTCTCCTGGATGCTGTCTCCGGCCACCGCTGACTCCCATGTGCAGCTACCTCCAGGTCAGCTGTGCAGTACATAATTGCATATTCATGAGAATAATTAGCCGGGCTGGAAGTAACAGGCAGCAGCAGCTGGAGACAGCGTCACTGGAGACAAGTTAGTTTAAAAAGATTTTTATTTTGTTTTTCTGGTACGTGTTTTACAGATCACACCATAGTGCGGTCTGCGGGAAATCAGTGATGCCAGAAAAAAACAGACATGTCTAAAAGCAGAAATCGCGGACATGCATGTACGCCGCACGGAGACACAGTCAGTGACAAATCATTGATTTGTGCTCAGATCCATTGATTTTAATGGCTCTGTGTATGTTCGCGATTCTAGTATGTATAAAAACTAGCACATACGTACCAGAATCATTGACGTGTGACGAGGCCTTAAGAAAGGATTGTCCAAGTAGTAGACAACCCCTTTAAGTGCTCATGAAAAAAAGGTACACATTTGACTAACTATTGAGTCAATAAAATCAGAAACAACATCTCATACTTAAAAACTGAGGGGGAAACAAACACAAGAAAATGCAAAAAAAAAAGAAAATAAGATAATATGTAAACAAAATATCCATATAAAAAAAAGAAACTCTATGAATACTCCCTTAGAATGTCTAGTATAAAATTATACCATTTGTTCCAGAAAGTTCTGAGAATTCTTGGCACAATGGGATCATGATTGAGGCCAAGTACCTTTGTCTGCCTTTCCCTTCTCCACAACCCCTACTGTAATGGGGACAAAATAGGCAAACAGACAATGGACCAATAGTCCAGACATAAGGAAATAAGTCACTATGAGGTGACAATAGTGTTGGCCATAGAGGTTCTGTAAATAAGGCACACGGCTTAGTCCAGGTAATGTATTCGCTCTCACACACATGCAGTGTGACTCGTAGAGCCGTATACCCCCTGCGGAGAAGGAAAAATGAAAGTCATCCAATCTGTTCACTTGGTGCAGCTGCTGGAGCTGCCACACAGGTCAATGCACTTGATTCCCGAGTAGACTTCTCACAGTGCAGAAGACATCTGAAAACAGAAACCTTCCTATTGAAATTTTGCCTGGTAGTAATGTCTTTCATCCCTTTGTTGTTATGGCCCCATTTAACTTTGGAAAACTTGGGCATGTTAGAACAAAAACACCTTTGTCAGTCACTGGACCCCTGCTGAACACACCATGGTCAATGTATGAATGGTAGATTGGAAGCAAATTACTCCAAACATAAATCACATACTACACGTTGAGTGCAAAATTTTAACCTATTTTAACCTGGCCATTTATATTGGCAGGGACATACATAAAAATCACTGATGCCCCATAGCAAAAGGTCTTATTGTCTCCCAACGCAACATAATACCCCCTACATAGTATGAAGACCATAAAGTGCTCCACACAGTATGATTCCCACGCACACTTTAGGAAGCCTCCACAGAGAACAATTCACATACATACCCACCCACACAGCATGATTCCCCCACAAGCACCTCCATAACCACACACATTTTGAGGACCCCCAGAGTATGATGGCCTCTACAGCCCCCTCATATAGTATGGTGGCTTCTACAACCCCCCTTTAACACACACAGAAGCCCTACATTGTACTGGTCCTAATAACCCATTCACATAGTATGATGGTCTCTATAGCCCACACACACAACCCACAAAAGTGTGATGTCCCCTGTAGCCTGCTCACATACTATAATGGCCTCACAGTCCCCCACACACAGTATGATGTCTCCACTCATTTTGATGGCCCTAACACTCCCTCTCATACAGTATGATGAGCCAAACAGCCCCTCACAGCATGATGGACCTCACAGCTCCCTTCACAGTATCGTGTCCCCACATCCCCAATTCAGACTATGACGTTTCCACAGCATTATATACAGCATAATTACATCCACAGTATTATTGCCTCTCCAAGCATATGTTTGCCTCACAGCCTCCTCCATATGGTACGATGGCCTCCATTGTTCCCCCTCACCCCTTCAAGGTATGATGCACCCACACCACAAGTACTGACTTCCAAAATGTAAAAAAAGAACCACCTAGCTCTGTTCCACAGATGTGCTGCTCTGCTCTCTACATTGCGTGGACTGTGGATTTGCAAAGCATGCCCATAGGAGTGTAATCATCATTCATATGTCGCGGGCGGGGGGGTGCGCTGCTCGCCTGCACTCGCTGCTCGGGTCCGGCTGCTGCTGCTGCTGCTCGGTGGCTCGAGCGGTGGGCCGGATCCGGGGACTCGAGCGGCGCTCCTCGCCCGTGAGGGAAAAGGAGTTGGTTTGGTTTGGGGATTTGGTTCGTGATGCCACCCACGGGTTGTGGTGAGGTTGGGGCACCACCGCTGCTGGTGACGGGGATCCCAGGAGCGTTGTTAGGGAGCAGCTGGGATGTTTTCCCCCTCTGTGGGTAGGGGTTGGTGGTTCCGGGGCCCGATAAGGTGAAGGGAGGAATGCAGGGCAGGTGAGGTGCAGGGTGGCGGGGGCAGCGCGGTGCCAGACGGCACGGTGGTACTCACTCAGCCAAGAATAGATACAGAGTCTCCGGTAAAACAAACGGCTGGATGGACGGGTCCCGCAGCCGGCTGCTGTGGTTACTCCCGGACGGTTGGTGGTGGCTGCCTTTCCCTGCACCTGTTGTGTATCTTCGGTCCCGATGGCTTCCCACCGGTAACCCGCTCCCCAGCTTGGATATGTGCTGGAGGAGCCCCTTTTGCCCGCAGTCTCTGGCCCTGGGAGATCTAGCTCTGGCGGTAGCTGTATCTCCCTGTATTGTTTGGACGGTTGCCTTCAATCGGGTCTTTGCTGCTAGGAAACCCCAGAGGTTCCCGTCGCTAACGTATTTGACCAGTTTAACGGCGACTCCCAGCCTGGTCGGGGTCCGCAGGCCCTGCCGGATTGTGCTGGCTTCTCTTCGCTCCCCGGTTCGGTACCGGTGGGCCACCGCCTAACCCCAGTCCTACGGTTCCGCGTCGATAGGCCTCTCCTGCAGACGGCCACCACCATCTGCTAACCTTGCTGCATGTGCCCGGGCCACGTACCCGGACACGGTCAGTCTGCTCCTCTACTACCACTTCCCTAAACTGATCTGAACTCTGTTTCCCGCCTCCAGGACTGTGAACTCCTCGATGGGCGGGGCCAACCGCCTGGCTCCGCCCCACCTGGTGTGGACATCCCTGGAGGGAGGCAACAAGGATTTGTGTGCAGCTGATGTGCCTAACCCGGGGTGTGGGGTGTGTTCTTGCAGTTCCTGTGACGACCTGGCTTGTCCAGGGCACCACACATACAATGCTGAAGCTCCTGAGGATTCAGCTACTGATCTGATTGTAATGCCAAGAGTGTTACAGAGCAGTGCTGGTCATGAAAAGGCTCCCCAAACTCATGGACCCCATTGTATGGTCTGCTGCTATTAGCTGTCCACCATTGCTCATTGGGTAGATGTCAGGCAAATGCTTGTTCAGATGACAGCTAATTTGCCAGCTTCCCATAAACATGTAGTCTAAGAATGGTCAAGTGTGAATGTGTAAATCAATAAGAAGAGGGAAATAAGCTGCTGCCGGCCTCCTCAACAACTGTATATGTGATGCCCTGGCCTATCAGGTCGTCACAGGGTATTGTGCAATCTGCCCTTCTGCACAGTATCCACCTCCTCCTTGGTTACGGGTCCCAGACCTTTGGTGTTGCCAAGAACAAGCTAATCAAAATCCTAGGAACACTCTGCACCACACCCACCAGACACACCAGTGGCCAGCCTGAGTGGAATAGGGTCGCCCACTTGGGGGGTTGGTTAAGGGGAGGTCAGAAGTGTTAGGAGTCAGTCAGTTGAGTG
This sequence comes from Anomaloglossus baeobatrachus, assembly GCF_048569485.1. Lineage (NCBI taxonomy): Eukaryota > Metazoa > Chordata > Amphibia > Anura > Aromobatidae > Anomaloglossus > Anomaloglossus baeobatrachus. The sequence goes on from NC_134356.1 coordinate 219,968,778, forward strand.
GTGACCCTTGAGAGGAGAGGACAGGAGCTGGGCTCCTTAGACTACTAGGTGGCAGACGTTGGTCTGGGCCTGGTAGGAGCTGGACCCCGGTCGCAGGGGATCTTGACAAGGGGCACGCACTGTCGAGGAGGACAGCCGGTGGCCTTGTGCCATCACCGGGCAAGGGCCAGGGCATGACGGGGTACGTGGACCCTAGGTCAGGAAGTAGCTTCAAGCGTCCTGACAATTTACCCGACGAGGACGGAGCCTTCAAGATCCGTTCTCCACCCGCTCCAAAATTGGGGTACTAGCGCAACGAGGGGGATAGGACTTTCAACACATATAGTCCAGAAAATCCTAAGCGTGAACCCTGAGAGCAAGCTCACCCAGTTAGTCATACTGGTGAGCGGGACCCGATTAGTTTCACACTAAAGGGACCAACTAGAAGATAAGGTTCCACGGTAAAGGTCACAGACTACCAGGCAACACCAATGGGCACGGGATCCAGGCGTGCTCCCTATCAGCGGCAGCGGTATCAAGAACTTTGGTTTAGCACAGTTGTCGGTGTCAGCGTTATTGGACTGAGTACACAAGTGACCCTTACCGTCCCAACGGCACCACCCAGTCACTATCACCAAGCTCCGGGGCATTCCCCCTACCCATGGAGGGGTTAAACACCTGGCTGCCCACACCATCGCCACCGGGTACTCCCAACTGCAGCGGTGGTACTCCACCTTACCACACCCCCACGGGTGGCATCACAAACTTTCCAAATCATCCCCTGTAAATACTCCCCCCCTTTTTTATCCGAGTGGCCGCGCGACCCTGACCCGGGTCCGGAGATCCCTCGAGCCACCGCGGATCCAGATCCGAGCAGCCCGGATGCTGACGCGGGGGCGACACACATATATATATATATATATATATATATATATATATATATATACTGACCGAATGAAGCATAGAACATTTATATCACCATGATGGCTGAACATGTGCTGCACAAACTGTTTCCAATGGAGCTTGTAAATACTGCTCTGAAGCTGTCTGGATGGAGCACACTGTTCCCAATCCCACTCCTGATCCCGGCTAACTTCAGTTCTCACTTTGCCAGTTTAAGCCGGAGAGCTTAACGATGTCACTAGTCTAAATTGTCAATCAAGTGTGCCACCCCCATGCCAGCAGCCTGCCGCTGCTTGGATCCAGACCTTCCGGTGAGTGGCTCGAGGGTCTCCGGACCCGGGGGGTCCCGCGGACACTCCGAATGAAAAGGGTGGGGGATGGTGGATGTAGGACATATATGTGACGCCCTGGGCAAGCCAGGGGTCACAGGTCATAACACCACCACACTCTACACCCCAGTTAGGAACACCAAGGCTAACCTAAAATCCTTGTTGCCTTCCTCCAGGGGCTGATGTTCACACCAGGGGGTGGGCCAGGCGGTTGGCTCCGCCCACCGAGGAGTTCACAGCCCTGGAGGCGGGAGGAACCAGGCAGATAGAGTTTGGAGGAGGAAGTAGAAGGAAGTAGTAGTGGAGCTAAAGAGAAAAGCTGAAGTGACAGAAAAGTGACAGTAGTAAAGCCTGAAGTTGGTCCGGGTGTGTGCCCCGGACAGTGACAGCAAGGTCAGCAGACAGCGGTGATAGTCTGCAGGGGGACTGCTCGGAGGTTGCTGGAAGGACCGCGGACGGGTGGTGACCCGGCGGTCTGGAGCAGTATACGAAGAACAGTCAGCACCAGGGCAGGGGCCTTTCAGATCCCGGCAAGGCTAGGAGTCGCCATAATTTGCCAAATTTGTCAGTGAAGGGGACGTCTGTCTCCTAACAACCAAGTCCCGATTGAAGGCAACAGTCCAACCATAACAGAGAGACACCGCCACCGCCAGGGCACCAGTTTCTCAGGGCCAGCGCCTGCGGGCAAAGTAGGGCTCCTCCGGCCCATATCCAAGCCGGGGAGCGGGTTACCGGTGGGAACCCATCGCAACCATCATCAACTTAGGTGCAGGAAAAAGGGACCGTCACTGTCACCTACTGGGGAAAGCAAGTGCAGCCGTCCGTGGGAACCGTCTTTCCAGCCGTGTGTTTTACCGAGAACTGTGTCATCGTCTCAGGCTGAGTGAGTACCATAGTGCCGCAAGGCACAGAGCTGCCCCCGCGTCCCTGCACCCCACCGAGCCCTGCATCACCCACCTCATCACTGGGCCCCGGGACAACCAACCCCCCTACCCACGGAGGGGAGGATTAACATCTGGCTGCTCCATACCACCACTCCCGGGATCCCCATACAGAGCAGCGGTGGTATCAACAAATCACCACAACCGTGGGTGGCGTCACGGACAATAAACAATCCCAAATCCCAATCCCCTTTCACTCACGGGCGAGGAACGCCGCTCGAGTCCCCGGGTTCCGGCCCATCGCTCGAGCCACCGAGCAGCAGCAGGCCGCAGCAGCGGCAGCCGGACCCGAGCAGCAGTGGGAGAGCGCGGCGTCTCCTCCTCCGCCCGCGACAGTTGCTCTTAGATGAAATAGCAACATCCTGCTGACAGATTTCCTTTAAGAGGACTGCACCTTTTCCTAAAATTACACACACCACTTCAGCTTCGCATAAGAAATATAAAACAAGGTATTCCAATTCTAGTAAAAGTCGGCTATTATCTGTTAATAGTGGCTATTACTGAGTAGGTCCTTCTGTAAGGTCTTCTCCTGGGGCTAGTTTTCGCACCTCTTTAGTGTGTTTCCTAATTTTATACAGGACTCCTTGTGTCTCCTGTATTGTGCGCTTCTGTGTCCCAGGTAGTTTGGTTTTGGGTAGTTTGTTGTGTAGGAAACACTGTATAGAAGGTTAGTGCCCCCATCACACAGACATGTAATGTGATTATTGACAGGAGTTAACATCTAAATGAGTGGATTATACGCAATCCGCTTTGAGTACATAGTGCCCCCTATGGGCCTGGCGCTATTTGTGGAATATTGAGGGCAGTAGAGATCACTCCCATCATTGTCACTCTGCACAAGTAAAATTCTAGACAAGAAACACACACCACACCGTATATAAATTTTAATTATTTTATTTGAAAAGCAATAAGCAGCATTGTAATGAAATTATTACTGGCCCTTTAAGTGATGAAGTAATGATCACAGTGACTCTCAGATCAGTGGAGACTACAGGACGAGCTGTGGTCATTGTGGACTGGTAGAGAGTCACTGGACCCTAAGATCCAGAGGAAGGCGAAGAAACCCCCGGAGAGTTCTGCCTCAGGGGGGAAAAAAATTCCTTCCTGACCCCAGTTCTGGCGATCGGATATTTCCCTGGATCGTGTCTGTCCTGCTGCATATTACTATATCTGTATGTAATTATCAGCTCAGGAGAGCCAGACTCTGCAGAGATGAAGACACATACACCTGCTCCTAGGAGATTAAATACCGTTTGTTAGCCCTCCCCCAAAAATAAGCCCTAGCCCAAAAATAAGCCCTAGCCCAAAAATAAGCCCTAGTAGTAATTTCTGGCCTTTTCGGAGCAAGACTTAAATATTAGCCCAACTCGAAAATAAGCCCTAGTCACGGTTCAATAATGAGGTGTCCATGCAGCAAAAAAAAAGTTGCAGAACACTTCATTAAAAAAGCAGACACCTAGAAAAGGGAGAAGACAGCCCCAAAAGAGAGTAGACAGCACCAAAAGACAGAAGACAGCCCCAAAGGAGAGAAGACAGACCCAAAAGAGAGAAGACAGCCCCAAAAGAGAGAAGACAGCACCAAAAGACAGAAGACAGCCCCAAAGGAGAGAAAACAGGCCCAACAATTATGTTAACCAAACCCCAAACTGCTACGGCTTTTAAGTGCCAACACACACACACACACACACACACACATAGCTGGTAATACCTTACTGCTTCAGTCACCTGGGACGCTCTGGAGCACGAGGACCAGAACATTGACGAACTGCTGGGGAACACATAGAGGACCTGCAGGTCCTAGATGTGTTCCACCGCAGATCCTCACGTTCCACAGCAACCGGAAACAGTACAGTATCACCGGATGTGTGTGTGATGTTACTGTGATCGGATGTGTGTGTGTGCATCCCACAGCTTCCCAGGTCCCCCTGCTGTCCAGAAGAAACGCAGGATCACTCTGCAGCACACGAGGACCTGCTGGGAGCGCAAAAAGAGCATTGCAGGAGGACCTGGAAGCAATGCAGATGTCCTAAATTTGGTAAGTATACATATACATTAAATATACAGACACCTACATTATATATACAGACACATATACATTAAATATACAGACACATGTACATTATATATACAGACAAATATACATTATATATACAGACACATATACATTATATATACAGACACATATACATTAAATATACAGACACATATACAGTATATAATATATACAGACAAATATACATTATATATACAAACACATATACATTAAATATACAGACACATATACATGCTACACAGTCACATGTACACTATATATATATATATTATTATTATTATTATTATTTATTATTATAGCGCCATTTATTCCATGGTGCTTTACAAGTGAAAGAGGGTATACGTACAACAATCATTAACAGTACAAGACAGACTGGTATAGGAGGAGAGACACATGAACATTATATATACAGACAACTATACATTATAGTTACAGACACATATACATTAAACATATAGACACATGTACATTATATATACAGACATGTGTACATTAAATGTACAGACAAATATACATTATATATAGACACACATACTGTACATTGAATATATAATGTATATGTGTCTGTATATATAATGTATATGTGTCTGTATATAAAGACACATATACATTATATATATAGAGACACATGTACATTATATACAGAATAATAATGTTTTCCTTGCAGGGCAGGGGGATCACTGACCCCAGGAGCTTCCCAGTCCAGTACTCGCTTGGCGGCCATTAGGGTTCTGCCACAGTCCGGCTCGCAGTCTCCCTCCCAGTCTCTTCTTGCAGCCCGGCACCGTGCTTCTCTCCCTACCGCAATTCCTGGACACTTTTACATTATATACAGTCAAATATACATTATAAATAGAAACACTTGTACATTTTTTTATACAGACAAATATACATTATATATATACATATATAGACACATATACATTATATATACAGACACATGTACATTATATATACTGACACATATACATTATATATACAGACACATGTACATTATATACAGAATAATAATGTTTTCCTTGCAGGGCAGGGGGATCTCTTCTTCTCCACAGAATCGGGGTTCCTTGACTCTTCTGGATGGCGTCTCTTCTTGTCTTTAGGATCACCGACCCCAGGAGCTTCCCAGTCCAGTACTCGCTTGGCGGTCACCAAGGATCTGCCACAGTCCGGCTCGCAGTCTCCCTCCCAGTCTCTTCTTGCAGCCCGGCACCGTGTTTCTCTCCCTACCGCAATTCCTGGACACTTTTACATTATATACAGTCAAATATACATTATAAATAGAAACACTTGTACATTTTTTATACAGACATATATACATTATATGTACAGACACGTATATTATATATATAGACACATGTGCATTATATATACAGACACATGTACATTACATGTACAGACAAATATACATTTTTTATATATATATATATATATATATATATATATATATATATATATATATATACATTATATATACAGACACATATACATTATATATACAGACACATGTACATTGTATACAGAATAATAATGTTTTCCTTGCAGGGCAGGGGGATCACCGACCCCAGCAGCTTCCCAGTCCAGTACTCGCTTGGCGGCCATTAGGATTCTGCCACAGTCCGGCTCGCAGTCTCCCTCCCAGTCTCTTCTTGCAGCCCGGCACCGTGCTTCTCTCCCTACCGCAATTCCTGGACACTTTTACATTATATACAGTCAAATATACATTATAAATACAAACACTTGTACATTTTTTATACAGACACATATACATTATATATACAGACACATGTACATTATATATACAGACACATGTACATTATATATACTGACATGTACATTATATATACAGACACATATACATTATATATACAGACACATGTACATTGTATACAGAATAATAATGTTTTCCTTGCAGGGCAGGGGGATCACCGACCCCAGCAGCTTCCCACTCCAGTACTCGCTTGGCGGCCATTAGGATTCTGCCACAGTCCGGCTCGCAGTCTCCCTCCCAGTCTCTTCTTGCAGCCCGGCACCGTGTTTCTCTCCCTACCGCAATTCCTGGACACTTTTACATTATATACAGTCAAATATACATTATAAATAGAAACACTTGTACATTTTTTTATACAGACAAATATACATTATATATATATACATATATAGACACATATACATTATATATACAGACACATGTACATTATATATACTGACACATATACATTATATATACAGACACATGTACATTATATACAGAATAATAATGTTTTCCTTGCAGGGCAGGGGGATCACCGACCCCAGGAGCTTCCCAGTTCAGTACTCGCTTGGCGGTCACCAGGGATCTGCCACAGTCCGGCTCGCAGTCTCCCTCCCAGTCTCTTCTTGCAGCCCGGCACCGTGTTTCTCTCCCTACTGCAATTCCTGGACACTTTTACATTATATACAGTCAAATATACATTATAAATACAAACACTTGTACATTTTTTATACAGACATATATACATTATATGTACAGACACGTATATTATATATATAGACACATGTACATTATATATACAGACACATATACATTATATATACAGACACATATACATTATATATACAGACACATGTACATTATATACAGAATAATAATGTTTTCCTTGCAGGGCAGGGGGATCACCGACCCCAGGAGCTTCCCAGTCCAGTACTCGCTTGGCGGCCATTAGGGTTCTGCCACAGTCCGGCTCGCAGTCTCCCTCCCAGTCTCTTCTTGCAGCCCGGCACCGTGTTTCTCTCCCTACCGCAATTCCTGGACACTTTTACATTATATACAGTCAAATATACATTATAAATAGAAACACTTGTACATTTTTTATACAGACACATATACATTATATGTACAGACACGTATATTATATATACAGACACATGTACATTACATGTACAGACAAATATACATTATATATATATATATATATATATATATATAGACACATATACATTATATATAGACACATGTACATTATATATACTGACACATATACATTATATATACAGACACATGTACATTATATACAGAATAATAATGTTTTCCTTGCAGGGCAGGGGGATCTCTTCTTCTCCACAGAATCGGGGTTCCTTGACTTTTCTGAATGGCGTCTCTTCTTGTCTTTAGGATCACCGACCCCAGGAGCTTCCCAGGCCAGTACTCGCTTGGCGGTCACCAGGGATCTGCCACAGTCCGGCTCGCAGTCTCCCTCCCAGTCTCTTCTTGCAGCCCGGCACCGTGTTTCTCTCCCTACCGCAATTCCTGGACACTTTTACATTATATACAGTCAAATATACATTATAAATACAAACACTTGTACATTTTTTATACAGACATATATACATTATATGTACAGACACGTATATTATATATATAGACACATGTACATTATATATACAGACACATATACATTATATATACAGACACATATACATTATATATACAGACACATGTACATTATATACAGAATAATAATGTTTTCCTTGCAGGGCAGGGGGATCACCGACCCCAGGAGCTTCCCAGTCCAGTACTCGCTTGGCGGCCATTAGGGTTCTGCCACAGTCCGGCTCGCAGTCTCCCTCCCAGTCTCTTCTTGCAGCCCGGCACCGTGTTTCTCTCCCTACCGCAATTCCTGGACACTTTTACATTATATACAGTCAAATATACATTATAAATAGAAACACTTGTACATTTTTTATACAGACACATATACATTATATGTACAGACACGTATATTATATATACAGACACATGTACATTACATGTACAGACAAATATACATTATATATATATATATATATATATAGACACATATACATTATATATATAGACACATGTACATTATATATACTGACACATATACATTATATATACAGACACATGTACATTATATACAGAATAATAATGTTTTCCTTGCAGAGCAGGGGGATCTCTTCTTCTTCCACAGAATCGGGGTTCCTTGACTCTTCTGGATGGCGTCTCTTCTTGCCTTTAGGATCACCGACCCCAGGAGCTTCCCAGTCAAGTACTCGCTTGGCGGCCATTGGGGTTCTGCCACAGTCCGGCTCGCAGTCTCCCTCCCAGTCTTTTCTTGCAGCCCGGCACCGTGTTTCTCTCCCTACCGCAATTCCTGGACACTTTTACATTATATACAGTCAAATATACATTATAAATACAAACACTTGTACATTTTTTATTCAGACATATATACATTATATGTACAGACACGTATATTATATATACAGACACATGTACATTACATGTACAGACAAATATACATTTTTTATATATATATATATATATATATACACATATACATTATATATACAGACACATGTACATTATATATACTGACATGTACATTATATATACAGACACATATACATTATATATACAGACACATGTACATTGTATACAGAATAATAATGTTTTCCTTGCAGGGCAGGGGGATCACCGACCCCAGGAGCTTCCCAGTTCAGTACTCGATTGGCGGCCATTAGGGTTCTGCCACAGTCCGGCTCGCAGTCTCCCTCCCAGTCTCTTCTTGCAGCCCGGCACCGTGCTTCTCTCCCTACCGCAATTCCTGGACACTTTTACATTATATACAGTCAAATATACATTATAAATACAAACACTTATACATTTTTTATACAGACACATATACATTATATGTACAGACACGTATATTAAATACACAGACACATGTACATTACATGTACAGACAAATATACATTTTATATATATATATATATATATATACACATATACATTATATATACAGACACATGTACATTATATATACTGACATGTACATTATATATACAGACACATATACATTATATATACAGACACATGTACATTGTATACAGAATAATAATGTTTTCCTTGCAGGGCAGGGGGATCACCGACCCCAGGAGCTTCCCAGTCCAGTACTCGCTTGGCGGCCATTGGGGTTCTGCCACAGTCCGGCTCGCAGTCTCCCTCCCAGTCTTTTCTTGCAGCCCGGCACCGTGTTTCTCTCCCTACCGCAATTCCTGGACACTTTTACATTATATACAGTCAAATATACATTATAAATACAAACACTTGTACATTTTTTATTCAGACATATATACATTATATGTACAGACACGTATATTATATATACAGACACATGTACATTACATGTACAGACAAATATACATTTTTTATATATATATATATATATATATATACACATATACATTATATATACAGACACATGTACATTATATATACTGACATGTACATTATATATACAGACACATATACATTATATATACAGACACATGTACATTGTATACAGAATAATAATGCTTTCCTTGCAGGGCAGGGGGATCACCGACCCCAGGAGCTTCCCAGTTCAGTACTCGCTTGGCGGCCATTAGGGTTCTGCCACAGTCCGGCTCGCAGTCTCCCTCCCAGTCTCTTCTTGCAGCCCGGCACCGTGCTTCTCTCCCTACCGCAATTCCTGGACACTTTTACATTATATACAGTCAAATATACATTATAAATACAAACACTTGTACATTTTTTATACAGACACATATACATTATATGTACAGACACGTATATTATATACACAGACACATGTACATTACATGTACAGACAAATATACATTTTATATATATATATATATATATATATATATAGACACATATACATTATATACAGAATAATAATGTTTTCCTTGCAGAGCAGGGGGATCACCGACCCAAGGAGCTTCCCAGTCTAGTACTCGCTTGGCGGCCATTAGGGTTCTACCACAGTCCGGCTCGCAGTCTCCCTCCCAGTCTCTTCTTGCAGCCCGGCACCGTGTTTCTCTCCCTACCGCCATTCCCGGACACTTCTCAGGCAGCGTCTTCTCATGTGACCCGGCTTTTCTTGTTCTCGCCCTAAGCTCTTTTCCCGCTCTTTCTCCTCTGCCTGTATTTTTTGGGCAGGGTTAGTCCAACTACACAGTTCAGAGGGGAGCACTGACTCTGCCGGCTAGTCCACAATACACAGCACACAGGGGAGCACTGTCTCATAAAGTCATAGTGTGATTAAACGTTCATAGGGGCGACACCCCTACATATATATACAGACACATATACATTATTTATACAGACACATTATATATACAGACATATGCACATTATATATACAGACACTATATACAGACACATACACATACATTATATATAGACACATATTACATTATATATACAGACACATGAGCATTATGTATACAGACACATAAATTATATATACAGTCAAATATACATTATATATATATACAGACATGCACATTATATATATATATAGACACATGCATATTAAATATAGACACATATTATATATTTAGAGACATGCATATTATATGTACAGACTCATAATTACACACACATTACATATATACATGTCCACACAATAGTAAACATATATACACTTCACGCACACTTTGCATGTTACACATTAGCACATTTCAGGAATATACACACGTCACTTATAGAAATCTTTTTAGACACATTACATACATAAATACAAAGTAAGTACGGTATATACATATATATATACATATATATATATATATAAAAAAAAACCCGTATATATATACAGTATACATATTCATTTTCAGATTCATTTTTTGAATATGTGCAAAATAATAAGAAATCCAAACGTGATGATGTCTGCAGCGTGATGAGTATCACCATATATACAGTGCAGATTTTTGGAGCAATCATTGGGTATCTCAGGCCCCGGAGCCCCACACAACTTCTCCAAATAATAGTGACTATAGTAGCTATTGTTACTCACCTGTCCTGGCTCCAGCGCTAGGCTTTTTCCTCCTGAAATTACTTTCTCTGGTCTTATAGATCTGCTAAGGCAGAATCATCCATCGACCTTGTGAAAACCATCAGCTCTGCTATATTATTGAGTCAGCTCTGCTATAACGTTGAGTTAGCTCTGCTATATCGGTGAGTCAGCTCTGCTATAACGTTGAGTCAGCTATGCTATATCGGTGAGTCAGCTCTGCTATAACGTTGAGTCAGCTCTGCTATATCGGTGAGTCAGCACTGCTGTTCCACATTGCACTTCCTCCATCGCTGGTCCAGTCCTGCTGTAGAATCGCTGGTGTATCTCAGCCCGGCTACACTGGCTCCTCATGGCGGAGTCTTCCCCGCTGCCTTCTGGATTGCACATTTATCATGTTGCCTCGATTCTGCTGATCATGTCCTCTGGCTCCAGTTCTTCTCCTTCTGTGGCCGTCCGGTCACTACAGTCTCGGTTGTTCCTCCTTGACCAGTCTGCGGCACCAGCCTCATCTGTCCATGATGAAGTACGACTGCTCATCTGACCCAAGGGCTTGAGATATCCACCTCACCAGGAGAGACACAACACCTATCATCAACACCAAAAAGAGAACTACATCATTATTTTTATAAGAGAACATGTCACACAGGGGGTTGAGATTATTTAGGGGTAAATGGTGCAGTTCTGAACTTCACCACAATCTCCCCCCAGATGCACAATGTGTGAAGACGGCCTCAGTGATAAGTGAGGAGCCTCATACCTGGACTTGTCTTCTTCAAGCTGATGAGCTCTAGTGACACAAAATGGGCCAGGATTAGAACTTTGGACATTCTGGACCAATTGTGATGTCATATGATGCCATGTGATCTGTGATGTCATGTGCTTTGTGATGTCATGAGACCTGTAACTGGGATTCAGGAGAACTGGCAACATGTCTGTGTCTAGCTCCTCCCTCTGCCTCTAGCTCCTCCCTCTGCCTCTAGCTCCTCCTTTCTTTTCCTCATAGAACTTTATGAGCACCAACTGTCCACTCCTATCTCATTAATGGGAAAATTTGCCTTCACTGAACACAGATTTTACCCATGAATTTGAGAGTGAAAGATCAATCCATAAAGAGAAAAAAAAGTAGATTTCTCTACAATTTATTACAAAGTTGCTTATTTTCATGTGATCTATTGATTTATGAAATAAAACTTATATCGACGGTTACTCTTTTATCATTTCGCCTCTTTTATGTTAATCCCTATCACCTGCTGCTCTATGAACTAAAGGGAAACACAAGAGTCCATTCTGCCATTCCTGACTACAATAACCTGCAGGTTCCAGGTCATCCCCTGATCCGACAAGACCAACACAGCTGACAACAGAGAAGAATAGCATTCTGCATGTAAATTTTTTTGTTACGAAAATGCTGTTTTGACAACATTAATGGCAAAACTACTAAAAATTGGGATTTCCCAACCGAACCAGCCCGGGCTATATGCTTTTATTAAAGCCTGTGATTTTCATTGGAGTAAAAATAACCAATTACTAAGGATTCTTCAGATCTAAATTTAAGGAAGGTTTGTCCAGATGGGGTGACCCCTGTACGGCCGGGGTTACACTGACATAGCAGAGCACCAGATGTACATATGTTACATACAATCAGGTCTTGAAGATTTCTCTGACGTCTCCATTACAGAATCATCATGACAATTTCAGCAGAGAACTCCCCATACAGAGATTTTGGGTAATTGATGCGTTCTTTGTCCCCCACTAACCCCCCAGATACACAATGTATGGATGAGATCTTGGGTGAGGAGCCTCCTACCTGGACGTGTTCCCCTCCGGCTGTCAGGCGCTAATGAGAAAATATGGCTCAGGTCTAGTATTCTGCACATTCTATACCATTGTGATGTCATCTTACGTCTATGATGTCATCAGGACTGCCTGTTTAACCCCTTCCCGACCCATAACAGATTGAAGTTTGATCTCTCAAAATATAACATTGTCTGGCCTGTACAGCAAATGTTCTAAAGGAAAAAACAAATGTTAAAAAATGCAACAAAAAGGATCAAAACTTATTATGTAACCCAATATCCTACCAATTATTTTTAAAACTACTCACATAGTAAAGACCAGGGCCACCACTAGGAATTTCAGAGCTCTATACTGGCAAAATTTTGGGGCTCCCATGAGACTCCACCCAGGTTCTTCCCCAGCTCTGTCTCTACCCTTCAAACCTTCCACACTCACCACCATAGTCATGACCAAAAGTGTTGGCACCCTTGAAGTTGTTCCAGAAAATGAAGTATTACCCTCAGAAAATTAATAATATACTTTCTACACCGCCTCTCTCAATAATATCTCTCCCATACTGCACCTTGTATTTTATCCCCCACACACACTGCCTCTCTGTATAATATACACACAATGCCCCTGTGTATATTATCCCCACACACACACACACACACACACACACGCACTGCTCCTCTGTATAATATCTCCTCCACACACCACTCCTCTTTATAATAACCCCCCAAACACTGCTTCTTTGTATTATATCCCCCAAACACACTGCTCCTCTGTATAATATGCTCCACACACACTGCTCCTCTGTATAATATCCCCCACACTCACTGCTCCTCTGTATAATATCCCCCACACACACACACTGCTCCTCTGTATAATATCCCCCTGCACACACACTGCTCCTGTATATAATATCCCCCACACACACTACTCCTCTATTTAATATTTCCACATGCATACTGGTCCTAGGTATAATATCCCCACACACACACTGGTCCTCTGTATAATATTCCCCTACACACTGCCACTCAATAATATCCCCCCACACATTGCCACTCTGTATAATATCTCTCAAATACGCTGCCTCTTTGTATACTATATCCCCCACACAAGCTGCCCCTCTTTTTATATATATATATATATATATATATATATATATATATATATACATATTCTCACACACACACACACTGCCCTTCTGTATACTATCCACCCCACACACACACACACACACACACACACACACACATTGCCCCTCTGTATAATATCGACCTGGTATATACGTTCCCTTACTGGAATATATATTCCCTCCCAGTACATATGTCCCCATCCTGGGCCCTTTCTGGTATGTACAGTACAGACCAAAAGTTTGGACACACCTTCTCATTCAATGAGTTTTCTTTATTTTCATGACTCTGAAAATTGTATATTAACATTGAAGGCATCAAAACTATGAATTAAAACATGCGGAATTGAATACTTAAAAAAGTGTGAAACAACTGAAAATATGTCTTATATTCTAGGTTCTTCAAAGTAGCCAACTTTTGCTTTCATTACTACTTTGCACACTCTTGGAATTCTCTTGATGAGCTTCAAGAGGTAGTCACCGGAAATGGTTTTCCAACAGTCTTGAAGGAGTTCCCAGAGATGCTTAGCACTTGTTGGCCCTTTTGCCTTCACTCTGCGGTCCAGCTCACCCCAAACCTTCTCAATTGGGTTCAGGTCTTGTGACTGTGGAGGCCACGTCATCTGGCGTAGCACCCCATCACTCTCCTTCTTATTCAAATATCCCTTACACAGCCTGAAGGTGTGTTTGGGGTCATTGTCCTGTAGAAAAATAAATGATGGTCCAACTAAATGCAAACCGTATGGAATAGCACGCCGCTGCAAGATGCTGTGGTAGGCATGCTGGTTCTGTAAGCCTTCAATTTTGAATAAATCCACAACAGTGTCACCAGCAAAGCACCCCCACACCATCACACCTCCTCCTCCATGCTTCACGGTGGGAACCAGCCATGTAGAGTCCATCTGTTCACCTTTTCTACAAAGACACGGTGGTTGGATCCAAAGATCTCAAATTTGGACTCATCAGACCAAAGCACAGATTTCCACTGGTCTAATGTCCATTCCTTGTGTTCTTTAACCCAAACAAGTCTCTTCTGCTTGTTGCCTGTCCTTAGCAGTGGTTTCCTAGCAGCTATTTTACCATGAAGACCTGCTGCACAAAGTCTCCTCTTAACAATTGTTCTAGAGATGAGAAGGTGTGTCCAAACTTTTGGTCTGTACTGTATGTCCCCATCCTAGGCTCTTCCTGGTATGTATTTCCCCATCCTGGTTTATTGTCCCCTTCCTAGTATATATGTCATTCGCAAAAAGAAAAAAACAAACATTTTACTCACCCTCCCCGACTCTCATATCGCACGGTGTTTTCACTGAGCTGCATTCATTGCATTTCAGCTGGATGGGCCCCCCAGTACCCCCAGGGATCTTCAGCTCAGTGAGTGCTTACCTTTCCCCGCTGGATGCCGTGTACTCGCCACCTCCACGTTGTCCGCAGCACTGTGATGAGATTGCAGAGTGATGACCTCATCATGGTAGACCATGAGATGATGCACAGCCTCTCTGATCTGTTACACTCACTTTGCTTTCGGCCACATGTCTAATTTGCATGCGATGCCCTAGAAGGGCTTTACATGCAATTCCACAGTGTGTGCAGTGGCTGAAGCGACATTGCTGGGCCCTCATGCTGCAGCTGTGACTGGGTCGCAATGAAGAGCGGGGCCCGGCCGGGGCTTAATAACGCTAAGTAATTACCCCCCTCTTCACTGGGCCTGGTACACCAGTCATGGTTCTAATGCCTTAAGGGGGCTTTACATGCAACGACATTGCTGATGAAATGTCGTTGGGGTCACGGAATTCGTGACGCACATCCGGCCTCGTTAGCGACGTCGTTGCGTGGGAAACGCAGGAACGACCGTTAACGATCAAAAATACTCACCATATCGTTGATCGTTGACACGTCGTTCTAATCTCAAATATCGTTGCTGCTGCAGGTACGATGTTGTTTGTCGTCCCTGCGGCAGCACACATCGCTATGTGTGACACCGCAGGAACGAGGAACAACATCGTACCTGTGGCCGCCGCCAAATGAGGAAGGAAGGAGGAGGGCGGGATGTACGGCCGCTCATCTCCACCCCTCCGCTTCTATTGGGCAGCCGCTTAGTGACGGCGCTGTGACGCTGCACAAACCACCCCCTTAGAAAGGAGGCAGTTCGCCGGCCACAGCGAAGTCGCTAGGCAGGTAAGTACGTGTGACGGGTGTTAGCGATGTTGTGCGCCTCGGGCAGCGATTTGCCTGTTATGCACAAGCGACGGGGGCGGGTGCTTTCACCAGCGACATCGCTAGTGACGTCGCTGTGTGTAAAGTGGCCTTTAATGGCAGCCCTGGTAGAGACGCTGCATGATCGGTGTCACCGTTATCTTACTGACCGGACAGACATTTCCCCACTGGATAAATCTGTCACAACTTCCAGTCTTTCATTATTTTCACAATGGCTGATAATATTGCACATTTTCTACACCAGGGTCTGTAAAGAATAGAGATGTCTATTTTTCTCATTATTTGTTTCCTAATTTAGTCGTATAGTAAATCTGTGTCTAATTCCTGCCAAGCTGGAGTCTGTAGTAATGAGGCTCCTGGGTGCAGCCTTGGAATGACCAAAGTCCTTTATCTCATTGGCATGTTATGGACTGTTGCAAATCCTACCAATATTTTTTTATAAAAAGCAGTTGGGAGTACCTTCTGATGCTGTACTCCATGATGTTTGAACCATTCCGCCTGGAGAAACTGAATTTTTTGAAATCCTCGGTGTTAGCTAGTGGAATAAAGCCTGAGTTCCAGAGTGAAACAACTGCCGCTTCACAAACTGCGGTCTAGGAAGCAGGAGATGATGCCTCCTGCTCCTAACCTGCTTTTGGCCAGATGCAATCATCATCAACGACATCAGCTTCGATGTCGCAGCATGGCATTAATTTGTCCATAAAACATACATTACTGAATAATTTGAATAGAATTTGAATAGAGGGCCACTGGAGCCGGTGGTGTTGGTGGAGGAGGAGGAGAGCAAGGCCAACACCCAAATGGCCACATTGGCAATAGCACTGTAAAGTGTTATGGAGTACGTATTCCGACTTTCACACTAACGACATTGGGGACGCAGAAAACTACCGTCCCTCCCCAATGCATGTTACAGAGCCCACCTGAGAGCCCTAAGAAGTCTGAGATTTGAGGACAGCCAGTGGCCCTTTCTACATTTGATTAGAGGGCCACTGGAGCCGATGGTGCTGGTGGAGGAGGAGGGCAAAGCCAACATCCCAACAGGCACATTGTAGCTGACCTTTTAAAGTGCTGTCAAATATATCCTAAAAAAGGAGGTGTGAGACAGTCACCAATATAATGTATAAGTTACAGCCCTTTCTAATCGAAAAAGAAGGAAAAATGTAAAAAACGAAAGGTGTGAAGATATGCTAAAGTGGGTTTTTTGAGGTCGTGGCTTGGTTTGACGTTTTATTACAGTTATTAGGCACTAAAAACTGTTTCTTAGCAATTTCTCCTCTTTTACTTTGGTTTGAGAGCTGTTCTGGCGACTACGTAAACGCCGCGTGCTGCTCTGACCACGTTATTCCAAGACACCAGAAATGCAGTCAGGCATCTTCTACAGGCTGTGCCCATACTGTTTCTGTCTTTTCCCATCCATTTCAGCCTTTTCCTCAGTCACCACAGGTCACCGACAGGTCCAACGTGAAGTTATTCGAGTTTCCCATAGACTTACATTGCGCATCGAATATTCACGAATAGTCGAATAGCAGCGACCTATTCGTCGGATACCCGCGGAGTCGGATATTTTGGTATTCGATCATCCCTATTCATTACCTCAAAAAATTAGAATATTATCTAAGACCAACAGAAAAAAAAATTTTAAACTTAGAAATGTTGACTCCTACTGAAACGTCTGTACAGTATGTAAAACCTGTTAACATTTACATATATAGGTTAGAAGACTGTTTGTGGACTTTCCCTTGTGCTATGCTGCCACCTGCTGTCAAAAGAAAGAACAGCGGGCACAAGGCCCCTACTGCTCCGATTTACTTGGTACAGTCCTGGACAGGATGTGAAGAGAGACAGGAAGAGGAGCTAGTTTTTGGTTTTGTAGCGGTTTATGCAGAGAGGTGTGTATAATAATAATAATAATAATAATTTTATTCATTTATATAGCGCTATTAATTCCATAGCACTTTACATACATTGGCAACACTGTCCCCATTGGGGCTCACAATCTAGAGTCCCTATCTGTATGTCTTTGGAATTCGGCCATGCTGAAGAAGAGAAGGCCGCAGTCTGCTCTGCTGAATGAGGTCCAAGTACCTGAGAGTGTTGCATGGCGTCTCCCCAAGACACAGATCCAAGAAAGGCTGGATGTGGAGCGAGAAGCCAGACAGCACGGGCAAGTTACAGATCCGGGACAAAGACTGAACTTTAGAGGTGCCTGCCTGTAGAACACGGGCCCCAATGGTGATGAGGTACCCCACGCTGAAACCTGCAGTTAAGTGTGCACACTACTTTTAGTTATGGACAGATAGGAAAAGACTCTGCACTGTGTTACACAAGTAAGGTAACAAGGACCCTGCGTTTTTTTTGCTTAATAAGGATTTTTGTGTTTTGCTTTTGGAGGACAATCTGAGGCTTCCCACCCTTGACAAGCTATTCAAAGTAGTTGTATGTATATTACATTATATCTACTGCTGTGCACCTTCTCGCTTTTCTCCCCTTCCTTTCCCGCACTTTTCCTCTACCTGTGTTGTGCAATACGTTATTAAATTTGCATTGATTAACCCCAGTGGTTCCGTGCAGTCCTTGCGTATCCCGTTACCTGCAGGTTATTACACAGTAAATGCCTCAATACTTGGTCGGGGCTCCTTTTGCATGAATTACTGCATTAATGTGGCATGGCATCGAGGCGATCAGCCTTACTGGGCTGCGTGAAGCTACTTCCCGGCCTAGGGTCCGCGTACCCCGTCGTGGCCCCTGCCCAGTTGTAGCACAAGGCTGCCGGTCTGCCCTCCGTGGCAGTACTGTGCCCCCTGTCACTACCCCCTGGGACCGGGGTTCCAGCTCATTCCAGGCCAGAACAACGTCTGGCACCTGGGACTGTTACAGGAGCCCAGCTCCGCAGCGTGACCACACCCTACACCCCAGTTAGGAACACCAAGGCTAACCTAAAATCCTTGTTGCCTTCCTCCAGGGGCTGATGTTCACACCAGGGGGTGGGCCAGGCGGTTGGCTCCGCCCACCGAGGAGTTCACAGCCCTGGAGGCGGGAGGAACCAGGCAGATAGAGTTTGGAGGAGGAAGTAGAAGGAAGTAGTAGTGGAGCTAAAGAGAAAAGCTGAAGTGACAGAAAAGTGACAGTAGTAAAGCCTGAAGTTGGTCCGGGTGTGTGCCCCGGACAGTGACAGCAAGGTCAGCAGACAGCGGTGATAGTCTGCAGGGGGACTGCTCGGAGGTTGCTGGAAGGACCGCGGACGGGTGGTGACCCGGCGGTCTGGAGCAGTATACGAAGAACAGTCAGCACCAGGGCAGGGGCCTTTCAGATCCCGGCAAGGCTAGGAGTCGCCATAATTTGCCAAATTTGTCAGTGAAGGGGACGTCTGTCTCCTAACAACCAAGTCCCGATTGAAGGCAACAGTCCAACCATAACAGAGAGACACCGCCACCGCCAGGGCACCAGTTTCTCAGGGCCAGCGCCTGCGGGCAAAGTAGGGCTCCTCCGGCCCATATCCAAGCCGGGGAGCGGGTTACCGGTGGGAACCCATCGCAACCATCATCAACTTAGGTGCAGGAAAAAGGGACCGTCACTGTCACCTACTGGGGAAAGCAAGTGCAGCCGTCCGTGGGAACCGTCTTTCCAGCCGTGTGTTTTACCGAGAACTGTGTCATCGTCTCAGGCTGAGTGAGTACCATAGTGCCGCAAGGCACAGAGCTGCCCCCGCGTCCCTGCACCCCACCGAGCCCTGCATCACCCACCTCATCACTGGGCCCCGGGACAACCAACCCCCCTACCCACGGAGGGGAGGATTAACATCTGGCTGCTCCATACCACCACTCCCGGGATCCCCATACAGAGCAGCGGTGGTATCAACAAATCACCACAACCGTGGGTGGCGTCACGGACAATAAACAATCCCAAATCCCAATCCCCTTTCACTCACGGGCGAGGAACGCCGCTCGAGTCCCCGGGTTCCGGCCCATCGCTCGAGCCACTGAGCAGCAGCAGGCCGCAGCAGCCGCGGCAGCCGGACCCGAGCAGAGGGAGAGCGCGGCGTCCCCTCCTCCGCCCGCGACATATATTTACGGGCTGAGCCGTATTAAGTTCGTGCTTGCTCGCAGACGCTGGCCCGTGGGATCTCTGAGCCTTGGTGGTGGCCTTTTATCCCCCTCGGTGGGCTGTTATCTTCTAATAGGGACTTTGGGTGGAACAGGACCTCTAGTCCTAGCCTCAATCGGTTAATTGACCGGTTCCAGTCGCTTCTAGTCCCGGCATGAGGGTCCGAGTACCCCCCTGTGTGCTCCGGTTTCCGAGTCAGTTCCCCGGGTTTGTACCGGCGGGCTACAACCCTGTCCCAGTCCACCTCGGTTCCACCTAGCCATCTTCCCGACTCCTGCGGATGGAGACCGCCATCCGCCTCCTAGCCAGTGGCACCAAGGCTCCTACCCTGGGGCCATTCAGTTTGGGAATATTCGCCTCTGCTGGAGCTGGACACAGCTCCAGGCCACACTCCTCTCCAACTTAAACTCTAACACTTTTCTGTTTACTTTCCCGCCCCCGGGCTGTCTATACTCCTCGGTGGGCGTCTTCCAACTACCTGGTTCCACCCCCTGGTGTGTCCATCTAGCCCTGAGAGGGGTGACTAGGGTTTAAAGGTCGGCTGCTGTTACCTGTGAGGGAAGGTGTTGTGCAGGGGCCTATTTGTGACTACCTGGCCTGGCCAGGGCGTCACACAAGCATGAGCACAATGTCCTACAGCAGCAAGAAGCCAAGAGGCTGGAGAGTGGTGCTGCCTTATTTAAGGAGATGGGTGAACCCCGTCAACATAGTGTTTAATTCATATTTATAGTGCATTATTAGTTTTAGAACTGTCTATGTTCAAGTTCTCTACAGATTGTTTCTTTCCATACTGCAAAATATTAGACAATAAAATATTGACTGACTGCCGTCACTACTAGAAGGAGGGAGGAATTTAATGAATAAATTTATAAATTATATTGAACTAATTAACAAGTCTGTCACCTGATTTATGCTGCTCACACTTATACAGTATGGTGTGTTGGTAATACTTGCTCCTTGTGTAGTGTTTTTTTTATGCCAGTATGTTTTGTCGAATGTCTGGAGGGGCAGTTCTGGGGAGATGGGGGTCCAAAATTTGCCCTGCCTAAAAGAACTGTAGATATGGTACGTCTCAGAGTTTCATACTATGAAATATGAGTTAGTAAAAGATAAACTGACTGTTGACTACAGCTAATGGCATGAACTAAAAGGTCATTCACAAAGATTTCTTCACAATTGCTATCATTCATTGTGCATAAATGTCATCGATGAGCCACATTTCACAGACAAGAATTAGTAAGAATCATACACAGCTGAAATTTGTAAAAGTTTTTCCTGAATAATATTACAGGCCATCAATGATTTAGTTCTGGGTGTGATCAAATGAACTACACTACTTTAACCTCTTCACGACATATGAAGTACCAGTACATCCTATGTTAGCTTCTTGGCTTTGACACGGGTTCAGCATGCAAGACTGTACCTTTCCCGCACATGACGGCTCTGATCAGGAGAAGCGATCGGAACTGTGCAGTACAGTAAACTAGTAAAATCAGTAAAAAAGTGAGTTTTCAAAACTATTAAAAAATAAAAAACAACTAAAAGTTCAACTCACCACCCTTTTGCACCTTTGAAAATAAAATAATTAATAAAATATATAGAAAACACACATATTTGGTATCGCTCTGTTCAGAAATGTGCAATCTATCAAACTAAAAAATAAATTAATCCAATCGGTAAACAGCATAATGGAAAAAAAATAAAAATCTCAGAATTACGTTTTTTGGGACGCCATAACATTGCAATAAAATGCAATAGGAGGCAATCAAACCATCGCATCTACATAAAATGATTTCAGTAAAACTGTCAGCTTAGGATGAAAAAAATAAGCCATCATACAGCTCCAGATCCCAAAGAATAAAAACGTTACAGGTCTTGGAAAATGGCAATTAAAGCAAAAAAAAAATATATTTTTTATAAATTTACCAAAAATAAAACTTACATTTTTGGTATCTGTGAACTTGTACTAACCTGGAGAATTATAATGCCAGATCAGTTTAACCATATAGTGAACATGGTAAATAAAAAAAAATTGTGACATTGCACTTTTTTTTTGCAGTTTCATCTCATTTGGAAATGTTTTCCATTTTCCAGTAAAATATATATTGTAAAATGCATCTTGTCATTCAAAAGTACAACTCCTCCCTCAAGAAAAAAACACAATATGGCTATATTGATAGAAAAATAAAAAAGTTATGGCTCTTGGAAGAAGAGAAGGAGAAAACTAAAAGAAGTGGAAAATGGCCATGGCGTGAAGGGGTTAATATTTCCAATTCATTGATGTTTTCCTTTCATATAAAGAAGCCGAATATCCTAAGAGTACTGCACATTGGAATTGCTAAGGGGCAGAGCAGAATTCTGTATTTAATTGGACGCACAGATGGTCTGTTGCCTGTAGAAACAGCAACGGCTAAAAGGTTTGTTGTGGTACACTGCACTTAGTAATAAGATTGTAGTCTTGCCACTGAAATCAAGGCTTTTTTTGCCTTTTTCACAAATTAAATATTGATTTGACACTCTCCCCACTTAGCAGTTTACTATTTTCCTTTCCTAACAAATGGAAAGAAAAATAATGTCTGAGTTACTTACAGCTCTGATTGTGTTATATGAAAGAGTTTATATTCAAGGGTATTTTCTATGTGGTTGTTACTGCAGTGAGATGCGGGGGGTCATTAATGACATTAATGACATATAATTTACTCATGTATAATGCAAAAATGAAATACAGTATTTCAGCAATTATCCTGGAAAAACAGTTGCTTCCTTCTGCTCAGGCAATGTTCCCTAACTGTGAGGCCTGGTTTTTCCAGCAGGACAATGCACCATGCCACACACCTAGGTCAATCAATGTGTGGATGAAGGACCACCACATCAAAACCCTATTATGACCAGCCCAATATCCAGACCTGAACCCTATTGAAAACCTCTGGAATGTAATTAAAAGGAAGATGGTTAGTCACAAGCCATCAAACAAAGAAGAACTTATTAAATTTTTGCACCAGGAGTGACGTAAGGTCACCCAAAAACAGTGTGAAAGACTGGTGGAAAGCATGCCAAGAAGCATAAAAGCTGTGATTAAAAATCATGGTTATTCCACAAAATATTGATTTATGAACTCTTCCTGAGATAAAACATTATTAATATTATTTAACATCTGAAAGCAATGCATTGTTTTGTTATTTTGACCTTGGACTCCAATTGTGCAAACTACCTCTCTGGAACAGGACTTCAGCTGCATAAGGTCTTGATAGCGGCATGTTTGTACACACAGCTGTAACATTGCTGTCATGGCCTAGTGGTCACAAGGACCGACAAAGGTGCTGGGGAAATGTAAACTAGTGGATGTTCCCAAGTGTACCACAATTATTAAAGGGAATCTGTGAGCAGGTTTTCTCTATGTAAACTGAAGCCAGCATGCTGCAAGGGTTAACACAGAGAATTCAGGGATGGCTGTATAGTCAAGAACCATCTGTTAATTTGCTATGTTTGTTTAAGCAGAAGGATTTCTCATTGCTCGGACTACATTGCCACGCGCACGGCAGTCCTGCATGGCTCCCTCCACTGATTGACACCTCACTGTCAATGTACAATCCCTATATAGAGAGCCTGATGGGCGGGGGCAGCTCTCTCAGCTCTTCTACATGACTAAATCTTAAAATTCTGATTTTGTCAGAACGGCTGCAGCCAGTAATCTAAGTGACACATCGTTGGATTCGGAATCTCCCTTATGTTGTGTGACGCCCTGGGCAAGCCAGGGGTCACAGGTCATTGCACCACCACACCCTACACCCCAGTTAGGAACACCAAGGCTACCAAAATCCTTGTTGCCTTCCTCCAGGAGCTGATGTTCACACCAGGGGGTGGGCCAGGCGGTTGGCTCCGCCCACCAAGGAGTTCACAGCCCTGGAGGCGGGAGAAACCAGGCAGTCTAGTGAGGGAAGTGAAAGAGAGAGGAAGCAGATTAGTGTGAGAGCTTGAAGAGTGAGGAGTAAACAGTGGAGGGAGGAAAGTGAAGTAAAGTAGAAGTGAAGTTGCAGTACAGCTAAAGAGAGAAGCTGAAGTGACAGTAGTAAAGCCTGAAGTTGGTCCGGCTGTGTGCCAGGACAGTGTCAGCAAGGTCAGCAGACGGCGGTGACAGTCTGCAGGGGAGACTGCTCGGAGGTTGCTGGAAGGACCGCGGACGGGTAGTGGCCCGGCGGTCTGGAGCAGTATACGAAGAACAGTCAGCACCAGGGCAGGGGCCTCTCGGACCCCGGCAAGGCTAGGAGTCGCCGTGAATTTGCCAAATCCGTCAGTGAAGGGGACGTCTGTCTCCAAACAACCAAGTCCCGATTGAAGGCAACAGTCCAACCATTGAGGAGAGACACCGCCAGGGCACCAGTTTCTCAGGGCCAGCGCCTGCGGGCAAAGTAGGGCTCCTCCAGCCCATATCCAAGCCGGGGTGCGGGTTACCGGTGGGAACTCATCGCTACCAACACAGAAACATTAGGTGCAGGAAAAGGGACATCACCGTCACCTACTGGGGAAAGCAAGTGCAGCCGTCCGTGGGAACCGTCTTTCCAGCCGTGTGTTTTACAAAAAACTGTGTCAACGTCTCAGGCTGAGTGAGTACCACAGTGCCACAAGGCACAGCGCTGCCCCCGCGTCCCTGCACCCCACCAAGCCCTGCATCACCCACCTCATCACTGGGCCCCGGGATCACCAACCCCTACCAACGGAGGGGCAACACAACAACTGGCTGCTCCATACCATCCTTCCCGGGATCCCCATACAGAGCAGCGGTGGTGTCAACAAATCACCACAACCGTGGGTGGCGTTACGAACAATAAACAATCCCCACACCCAAAAACCCCCTTTCACTCACGGGCGAGGAGCGCCGCTAGAGTCCCCGGGATCCGGCCCATCGCTCGAGCCACTGAGCAGCAGCAGGCCGCAGCAGCGGCAGCCGGACCCGAGCAGCAGTGGGAGAGCGCGGCGTCTCCTCCTCCGCCCGCGACAGTTGCTCTTAGATGAAATAGCAACATCCTGCTGACAGATTTCCTTTAAGAGGACTGCACCTTTTCCTAAAATTACACACACCACTTCAGCTTCGCATAAGAAATATAAAACAAGGTATTCCAATTCTAGTAAAAGTCGGCTATTATCTGTTAATAGTGGCTATTACTGAGTAGGTCCTTCTGTAAGGTCTTCTCCTGGGGCTAGTTTTCGCACCTCTTTAGTGTGTTTCCTAATTTTATACAGGACTCCTTGTGTCTCCTGTATTGTGCGCTTCTGTGTCCCAGGTAGTTTGGTTTTGGGTAGTTTGTTGTGTAGGAAACACTGTATAGAAGGTTAGTGCCCCCATCACACAGACATGTAATGTGATTATTGACAGGAGTTAACATCTAAATGAGTGGATTATACGCAATCCGCTTTGAGTACATAGTGCCCCCTATGGGCCTGGCGCTATTTGTGGAATATTGAGGGCAGTAGAGATCACTCCCATCATTGTCACTCTGCACAAGTAAAATTCTAGACAAGAAACACACACCACACCGTATATAAATTTTAATTATTTTATTTGAAAAGCAATAAGCAGCATTGTAATGAAATTATTACTGGCCCTTTAAGTGATGAAGTAATGATCACAGTGACTCTCAGATCAGTGGAGACTACAGGACGAGCTGTGGTCATTGTGGACTGGTAGAGAGTCACTGGACCCTAAGATCCAGAGGAAGGCGAAGAAACCCCCGGAGAGTTCTGCCTCAGGGGGGAAAAAATTCCTTCCTGACCCCAGTTCTGGCGATCGGATATTTCCCTGGATCGTGTCTGTCCTGCTGCATATTACTATATCTGTATGTAATTATCAGCTCAGGAGAGCCAGACTCTGCAGAGATGAAGACACATACACCTGCTCCTAGGAGATTAAATACCGTTTGTTAGCCCTCCCCCAAAAATAAGCCCTAGCCCAAAAATAAGCCCTAGCCCAAAAATAAGCCCTAGTAGTAATTTCTGGCCTTTTCGGAGCAAGACTTAAATATTAGCCCAACTCGAAAATAAGCCCTAGTCACGGTTCAATAATGAGGTGTCCATGCAGCAAAAAAAAAGTTGCAGAACACTTCATTAAAAAAGCAGACACCTAGAAAAGGGAGAAGACAGCCCCAAAAGAGAGTAGACAGCACCAAAAGACAGAAGACAGCCCCAAAGGAGAGAAGACAGACCCAAAAGAGAGAAGACAGCCCCAAAAGAGAGAAGACAGCACCAAAAGACAGAAGACAGCCCCAAAGGAGAGAAAACAGGCCCAACAATTATGTTAACCAAACCCCAAACTGCTACGGCTTTTAAGTGCCAACACACACACACACACACACACACACACACACACACACACATAGCTGGTAATACCTTACTGCTTCAGTCACCTGGGACGCTCTGGAGCACGAGGACCAGAACATTGACGAACTGCTGGGGAACACATAGAGGACCTGCAGGTCCTAGATGTGTTCCACCGCAGATCCTCACGTTCCACAGCAACCGGAAACAGTACAGTATCACCGGATGTGTGTGTGATGTTACTGTGATCGGATGTCTGTGTGTGCATCCCACAGCTTCCCAGGTCCCCCTGCTGTCCAGAAGAAACGCAGGATCACTCTGCAGCACATGAGGACCTGCTGGGAGCGCAAAAAGAGCATTGCAGGAGGACCTGGAAGCAATGCAGATGTCCTAAATTTGGTAAGTATACATATACATTAAATATACAGACACCTACATTATATATACAGACACATATACATTAAATATACAGACACATGTACATTATATATACAGACAAATATACATTATATATACAGACACATATACATTATATATACAGACACATATACATTAAATATACAGACACATATACAGTATATAATATATACAGACAAATATACATTATATATACAAACACATATACATTAAATATACAGACACATATACATGCTACACAGTCACATGTACACTATATATATATATTATTATTATTATTATTTATTATTATAGCGCCATTTATTCCATGGTGCTTTACAAGTGAAAGAGGGTATACGTACAACAATCATTAACAGTACAAGACAGACTGGTATAGGAGGAGAGACACATGAACATTATATATACAGACAACTATACATTATAGTTACAGACACATATACATTAAACATATAGACACATGTACATTATATATACAGACATGTGTACATTAAATGTACAGACAAATATACATTATATATAGACACACATACTGTACATTGAATATATAATGTATATGTGTCTGTATATATAATGTATATGTGTCTGTATATAAAGACACATATACATTATATATATAGAGACACATGTACATTATATACAGAATAATAATGTTTTCCTTGCAGGGCAGGGGGATCACTGACCCCAGGAGCTTCCCAGTCCAGTACTCGCTTGGCGGCCATTAGGGTTCTGCCACAGTCCGGCTCGCAGTCTCCCTCCCAGTCTCTTCTTGCAGCCCGGCACCGTGCTTCTCTCCCTACCGCAATTCCTGGACACTTTTACATTATATACAGTCAAATATACATTATAAATAGAAACACTTGTACATTTTTTTATACAGACAAATATACATTATATATATATACATATATAGACACATATACATTATATATACAGACACATGTACATTATATATACTGACACATATACATTATATATACAGACACATGTACATTATATACAGAATAATAATGTTTTCCTTGCAGGGCAGGGGGATCTCTTCTTCTCCACAGAATCGGGGTTCCTTGACTCTTCTGGATGGCGTCTCTTCTTGTCTTTAGGATCACCGACCCCAGGAGCTTCCCAGTCCAGTACTCGCTTGGCGGTCACCAGGGATCTGCCACAGTCCGGCTCGCAGTCTCCCTCCCAGTCTCTTCTTGCAGCCCGGCACCGTGTTTCTCTCCCTACCGCAATTCCTGGACACTTTTACATTATATACAGTCAAATATACATTATAAATACAAACACTTGTACATTTTTTATACAGACACATATACATTATATATACAGACACATGTACATTATATATATAGACACATGTACATTATATATACAGACACATGTACATTATATATATAGACACATGTACATTATATATACTGACATGTACATTATATATACAGACACATATACATTATATATACAGACACATGTACATTATATACAGAATAACAATGTTTTCCTTGCAGGGCAGGGGGATCACCGACCCCAGGAGCTTCCCACTCCAGTACTCGCTTGGCGGCCATTAGGATTCTGCCACAGTCCGGCTCGCAGTCTCCCTCCCAGTCTTTTCTTGCAGCCCGGCACCGTGTTTCTCTCCCTACCGCAATTCCTGGACACTTTTACATTATATACAGTCAAATATACATTATAAATAGAAACACTTGTACATTTTTTTATACAGACAAATATACATTATATATATATACATATATAGACACATATACATTATATATACAGACACATGTACATTATATATACTGACACATATACATTATATATACAGACACATGTACATTATATACAGAATATTAATGTTTTCCTTGCAGGGCAGGGGGATCTCTTCTTCTCCACAGAATCGGGGTTCCTTGACTTTTCTGAATGGCGTCTCTTCTTGTCTTTAGGATCACCGACCCCAGGAGCTTCCCAGGCCAGTACTCGCTTGGCGGTCACCAGGGATCTGCCACAGTCCGGCTCGCAGTCTCCCTCCCAGTCTTTTCTTGCAGCCCGGCACCGTGTTTCTCTCCCTACCGCAATTCCTGGACACTTTTACATTATATACAGTCAAATATACATTATAAATACAAACACTTGTACATTTTTTATACAGACATATATACATTATATGTACAGACACGTATATTATATATATAGACACATGTACATTATATATACAGACACATATACATTATATATACAGACACATATACATTATATATACAGACACATATACATTATATATACAGACACATGTACATTATATACAGAATAATAATGTTTTCCTTGCAGGGCAGGGGGATCACCGACCCCAGGAGCTTCCCAGTCCAGTACTCGCTTGGCGGCCATTAGGGTTCTGCCACAGTCCGGCTCGCAGTCTCCCTCCCAGTCTCTTCTTGCAGCCCGGCACCGTGTTTCTCTCCCTACCGCAATTCCTGGACACTTTTACATTATATACAGTCAAATATACATTATAAATAGAAACACTTGTACATTTTTTATACAGACACATATACATTATATGTACAGACACGTATATTATATATACAGACACATGTACATTACATGTACAGACAAATATACATTATATATATATATATATATATATATATATATATAGACACATATACATTATATATATAGACACATGTACATTATATATACTGACACATATACATTATATATACAGACACATGTACATTATATACAGAATAATAATGTTTTCCTTGCAGAGCAGGGGGATCTCTTCTTCTTCCACAGAATCGGGGTTCCTTGACTCTTCTGGATGGCGTCTCTTCTTGCCTTTAGGATCACCGACCCCAGGAGCTTCCCAGTCCAGTACTCGCTTGGCGGCCATTGGGGTTCTGCCACAGTCCGGCTCGCAGTCTCCCTCCCAGTCTTTTCTTGCAGCCCGGCACCGTGTTTCTCTCCCTACCGCAATTCCTGGACACTTTTACATTATATACAGTCAAATATACATTATAAATACAAACACTTGTACATTTTTTATTCAGACATATATACATTATATGTACAGACACGTATATTATATATACAGACACATGTACATTACATGTACAGACAAATATACATTTTTTATATATATATATATATATATATATATATACACATATACATTATATATACAGACACATGTACATTATATATACTGACATGTACATTATATATACAGACACATATACATTATATATACAGACACATGTACATTATATACAGAATAATAATGTTTTCCTTGCAGAGCAGGGGGATCTCTTCTTCTTCCACAGAATCGGGGTTCCTTGACTCTTCTGGATGGCGTCTCTTCTTGCCTTTAGGATCACCGACCCCAGGAGCTTCCCAGTCCAGTACTCGCTTGGCGGCCATTGGGGTTCTGCCACAGTCCGGCTCGCAGTCTCCCTCCCAGTCTTTTCTTGCAGCCCGGCACCGTGTTTCTCTCCCTACCGCAATTCCTGGACACTTTTACATTATATACAGTCAAATATACATTATAAATACAAACACTTGTACATTTTTTATTCAGACATATATACATTATATGTACAGACACGTATATTATATATACAGACACATGTACATTACATGTACAGACAAATATACATTTTTTATATATATATATATATATATATATATATATACACATATACATTATATATACAGACACATGTACATTATATATACTGACATGTACATTATATATACAGACACATATACATTATATATACAGACACATGTACATTGTATACAGAATAATAATGTTTTCCTTGCAGGGCAGGGGGATCACCGACCCCAGGAGCTTCCCAGTTCAGTACTCGCTTGGCGGCCATTAGGGTTCTGCCACAGTCCGGCTCGCAGTCTCCCTCCCAGTCTCTTCTTGCAGCCCGGCACCGTGCTTCTCTCCCTACCGCAATTCCTGGACACTTTTACATTATATACAGTCAAATATACATTATAAATACAAACACTTGTACATTTTTTATACAGACACATATACATTATATGTACAGACACGTATATTATATACACAGACACATGTACATTACATGTACAGACAAATATACATTTTATATATATATATATATATATATATATAGACACATATACATTATATACAGAATAATAATGTTTTCCTTGCAGAGCAGGGGGATCACCGACCCAAGGAGCTTCCCAGTCTAGTACTCGCTTGGCGGCCATTAGGGTTCTACCACAGTCCGGCTCGCAGTCTCCCTCCCAGTCTCTTCTTGCAGCCCGGCACCGTGTTTCTCTCCCTACCGCCATTCCCGGACACTTCTCAGGCAGCGTCTTCTCATGTGACCCGGCTTTTCTTGTTCTCGCCCTAAGCTCTTTTCCCGCTCTTTCTCCTCTGCCTGTATTTTTTGGGCAGGGTTAGTCCAACTACACAGTTCAGAGGGGAGCACTGACTCTGCCGGCTAGTCCACAATACACAGCACACAGGGGAGCACTGTCTCATAAAGTCATAGTGTGATTAAACGTTCATAGGGGCGACACCCCTACATATATATACAGACACATATACATTATTTATACAGACACATTATATATACAGACATATGCACATTATATATACAGACACTATATACAGACACATACACATACATTATATATAGACACATATTACATTATATATACAGACACATGAGCATTATGTATACAGACACATAAATTATATATACAGTCAAATATACATTATATATATATACAGACATGCACATTATATATATATATAGACACATGCATATTAAATATAGACACATATTATATATTTAGAGACATGCATATTATATGTACAGACTCATAATTACACACACATTACATATATACATGTCCACACAATAGTAAACATATATACACTTCATGCACACTTTGCATGTTACACATTAGCACATTTCAGGAATATACACACGTCACTTATAGAAATCTTTTTAGACACATTACATACATAAATACAAAGTAAGTACGGTATATACATATATATATACATATATATATATATATAAAAAAAAAACCGTATATATATACAGTATACATATTCATTTTCAGATTCATTTTTTGAATATGTGCAAAATAATAAGAAATCCAAACGTGATGATGTCTGCAGCGTGATGAGTATCACCATATATACAGTGCAGATTTTTGGAGCAATCGTTGGGTATCTCAGGCCCCGGAGCCCCACACAACTTCTCCAAATAATAGTGACTATAGTAGCTATTGTTACTCACCTGTACTGGCTCCAGCGCTAGGCTTTTTCCTCCTGAAATTACTTTCTCTGGTCTTATAGATCTGCTAAGGCAGAATCATCCATCGACCTTGTGAAAACCATCAGCTCTGCTATATTATTGAGTCAGCTCTGCTATAACGTTGAGTTAGCTCTGCTATATCGGTGAGTCAGCTCTGCTATAACGTTGAGTCAGCTC
Organism: Anomaloglossus baeobatrachus; assembly: GCF_048569485.1. Lineage (NCBI taxonomy): Eukaryota > Metazoa > Chordata > Amphibia > Anura > Aromobatidae > Anomaloglossus > Anomaloglossus baeobatrachus. The sequence goes on from NC_134356.1 coordinate 220,001,272, forward strand.
TGCTATATCGGTGAGTCAGCTCTGCTATAACGTTGAGTCAGCTCTGCTATATCGGTGAGTCAGCACTGCTGTTCCACATTGCACTTCCTCCATCGCTGGTCCAGTCCTGCTGTAGAATCGCTGGTGTATCTCAGCCCGGCTACACTGGCTCCTCATGGCGGAGTCTTCCCCGCTGCCTTCTGGATTGCACATTTATCATGTTGCCTCGATTCTGCTGATCATGTCCTCTGGCTCCAGTTCTTCTCCTTCTGTGGCCGTCCGGTCACTACAGTCTCGGTTGTTCCTCCTTGACCAGTCTGCGGCACCAGCCTCATCTGTCCATGATGAAGTACGACTGCTCATCTGACCCAAGGGCTTGAGATATCCACCTCACCAGGAGAGACACAACACCTATCATCAACACCAAAAAGAGAACTACATCATTATTTTTATAAGAGAACATGTCACACAGGGGGTTGAGATTATTTAGGGGTAAATGGTGCAGTTCTGAACTTCACCACAATCTCCCCCCAGATGCACAATGTGTGAAGACGGCCTCAGTGATAAGTGAGGAGCCTCATACCTGGACTTGTCTTCTTCAAGCTGATGAGCTCTAGTGACACAAAATGGGCCAGGATTAGAACTTTGGACATTCTGGACCAATTGTGATGTCATATGATGCCATGTGATCTGTGATGTCATGTGCTTTGTGATGTCATGAGACCTGTAACTGGGATTCAGGAGAACTGGCAACATGTCTGTGTCTAGCTCCTCCCTCTGCCTCTAGCTCCTCCCTCTGCCTCTAGCTCCTCCTTTCTTTTCCTCATAGAACTTTATGAGCACCAACTGTCCACTCCTATCTCATTAATGGGAAAATTTGCCTTCACTGAACACAGATTTTACCCATGAATTTGAGAGTGAAAGATCAATCCATAAAGAGAAAAAAAAGTAGATTTCTCTACAATTTATTACAAAGTTGCTTATTTTCATGTGATCTATTGATTTATGAAATAAAACTTATATCGACGGTTACTCTTTTATCATTTCGCCTCTTTTATGTTAATCCCTATCACCTGCTGCTCTATGAACTAAAGGGAAACACAAGAGTCCATTCTGCCATTCCTGACTACAATAACCTGCAGGTTCCAGGTCATCCCCTGATCCGACAAGACCAACACAGCTGACAACAGAGAAGAATAGCATTCTGCATGTAAATTTTTTTGTTACGAAAATGCTGTTTTGACAACATTAATGGCAAAACTACTAAAAATTGGGATTTCCCAACCGAACCAGCCCGGGCTATATGCTTTTATTAAAGCCTGTGATTTTCATTGGAGTAAAAATAACCAATTACTAAGGATTCTTCAGATCTAAATTTAAGGAAGGTTTGTCCAGATGGGGTGACCCCTGTACGGCCGGGGTTACACTGACATAGCAGAGCACCAGATGTACATATGTTACATACAATCAGGTCTTGAAGATTTCTCTGACGTCTCCATTACAGAATCATCATGACAATTTCAGCAGAGAACTCCCCATACAGAGATTTTGGGTAATTGATGCGTTCTTTGTCCCCCACTAACCCCCCAGATACACAATGTATGGATGAGATCTTGGGTGAGGAGCCTCCTACCTGGACGTGTTCCCCTCCGGCTGTCAGGCGCTAATGAGAAAATATGGCTCAGGTCTAGTATTCTGCACATTCTATACCATTGTGATGTCATCTTACGTCTATGATGTCATCAGGACTGCCTGTTTAACCCCTTCCCGACCCATAACAGATTGAAGTTTGATCTCTCAAAATATAACATTGTCTGGCCTGTACAGCAAATGTTCTAAAGGAAAAAACAAATGTTAAAAAATGCAACAAAAAGGATCAAAACTTATTATGTAACCCAATATCCTACCAATTATTTTTAAAACTACTCACATAGTAAAGACCAGGGCCACCACTAGGAATTTCAGAGCTCTATACTGGCAAAATTTTGGGGCTCCCATGAGACTCCACCCAGGTTCTTCCCCAGCTCTGTCTCTACCCTTCAAACCTTCCACACTCACCACCATAGTCATGACCAAAAGTGTTGGCACCCTTGAAGTTGTTCCAGAAAATGAAGTATTACCCTCAGAAAATTAATAATATACTTTCTACACCGCCTCTCTCAATAATATCTCTCCCATACTGCACCTTGTATTTTATCCCCCACACACACTGCCTCTCTGTATAATATACACACAATGCCCCTGTGTATATTATCCCCACACACACACACACACACACACACACGCACTGCTCCTCTGTATAATATCTCCTCCACACACCACTCCTCTTTATAATAACCCCCCAAACACTGCTTCTTTGTATTATATCCCCCAAACACACTGCTCCTCTGTATAATATCCTCCACACACACTGCTCCTCTGTATAATATCCCCCACACTCACTGCTCCTCTGTATAATATCCCCCACACACACACACTGCTCCTCTGTATAATATCCCCCTGCACACACACTGCTCCTGTATATAATATCCCCCACACACACTACTCCTCTATTTAATATTTCCACATGCATACTGGTCCTAGGTATAATATCCCCACACACACACTGGTCCTCTGTATAATATTCCCCTACACACTGCCACTCAATAATATCCCCCCACACATTGCCACTCTGTATAATATCTCTCAAATACGCTGCCTCTTTGTATACTATATCCCCCACACAAGCTGCCCCTCTTTATATATATATATATATATATATATACATATTCTCACACACACACACACTGCCCTTCTGTATACTATCCACCCCACACACACACACACACACACACACACATTGCCCCTCTGTATAATATCGACCTGGTATATACGTTCCCTTACTGGAATATATATTCCCTCCCAGTACATATGTCCCCATCCTGGGCCCTTTCTGGTATGTACAGTACAGACCAAAAGTTTGGACACACCTTCTCATTCAATGAGTTTTCTTTATTTTCATGACTCTGAAAATTGTATATTAACATTGAAGGCATCAAAACTATGAATTAAAACATGCGGAATTGAATACTTAAAAAAGTGTGAAACAACTGAAAATATGTCTTATATTCTAGGTTCTTCAAAGTAGCCAACTTTTGCTTTCATTACTACTTTGCACACTCTTGGAATTCTCTTGATGAGCTTCAAGAGGTAGTCACCGGAAATGGTTTTCCAACAGTCTTGAAGGAGTTCCCAGAGATGCTTAGCACTTGTTGGCCCTTTTGCCTTCACTCTGCGGTCCAGCTCACCCCAAACCTTCTCAATTGGGTTCAGGTCTTGTGACTGTGGAGGCCACGTCATCTGGCGTAGCACCCCATCACTCTCCTTCTTATTCAAATATCCCTTACACAGCCTGAAGGTGTGTTTGGGGTCATTGTCCTGTAGAAAAATAAATGATGGTCCAACTAAATGCAAACCGTATGGAATAGCACGCCGCTGCAAGATGCTGTGGTAGGCATGCTGGTTCTGTAAGCCTTCAATTTTGAATAAATCCACAACAGTGTCACCAGCAAAGCACCCCCACACCATCACACCTCCTCCTCCATGCTTCACGGTGGGAACCAGCCATGTAGAGTCCATCTGTTCACCTTTTCTACAAAGACACGGTGGTTGGATCCAAAGATCTCAAATTTGGACTCATCAGACCAAAGCACAGATTTCCACTGGTCTAATGTCCATTCCTTGTGTTCTTTAACCCAAACAAGTCTCTTCTGCTTGTTGCCTGTCCTTAGCAGTGGTTTCCTAGCAGCTATTTTACCATGAAGACCTGCTGCACAAAGTCTCCTCTTAACAATTGTTCTAGAGATGAGAAGGTGTGTCCAAACTTTTGGTCTGTACTGTATGTCCCCATCCTAGGCTCTTCCTGGTATGTATTTCCCCATCCTGGTTTATTGTCCCCTTCCTAGTATATATGTCATTCGCAAAAAGAAAAAAAAACAAACATTTTACTCACCCTCCCCGACTCTCATATCGCACGGTGTTTTCACTGAGCTGCATTCATTGCATTTCAGCTGGATGGGCCCCCCAGTCCCCCACAGGGATCTTCAGCTCAGTGAGTGCTTACCTTTCCCCGCTGGATGCCGTGTACTCGCCACCTCCACGTTGTCCGCAGCACTGTGATGAGATTGCAGAGTGATGACCTCATCATGGTAGACCATGAGATGATGCACCGCCTCTCTGATCTGTTACACTCACTTTGCTTTCGGCCACATGTCTAATTTGCATGCGATGCCCTAGAAGGGCTTTACATGCAATTCCACAGTGTGTGCAGTGGCTGAAGCGACATTGCTGGGCCCTCATGCTGCAGCTGTGACTGGGCCGCAATGAAGAGCGGGGCCCGGCCGGGGCTTAATAACGCTAAGTAATTACCCCCCTCTTCACTGGGCCTGGTACACCAGTCATGGTTCTAATGCCTTAAGGGGGCTTTACATGCAACGACATTGCTGATGAAATGTCGTTGGGGTCACGGAATTCGTGACGCACATCCGGCCTCGTTAGCGACGTCGTTGCGTGGGAAATGCAGGAACGACCGTTAACGATCAAAAATACTCACCATATCGTTGATCGTTGACACGTCGTTCTAATCTCAAATATCGTTGCTGCTGCAGGTACGATGTTGTTTGTCGTCCCTGCGGCAGCACACATCGCTATGTGTGACACCGCAGGAACGAGGAACAACATCGTACCTGTGGCCGCCGCCAAATGAGGAAGGAAGGAGGAGGGCGGGATGTACGGCCGCTCATCTCCACCCCTCCGCTTCTATTGGGCAGCCGCTTAGTGACGGCGCTGTGACGCTGCACAAACCACCCCCTTAGAAAGGAGGCAGTTCGCCGGCCACAGCGAAGTCGCTAGGCAGGTAAGTACGTGTGACGGGTGTTAGCGATGTTGTGCGCCTCGGGCAGCGATTTGCCTGTTACGCACAAGCGACGGGGGCGGGTGCTTTCACCAGCGACATCGCTAGTGACGTCGCTGTGTGTAAAGTGGCCTTTAATGGCAGCCCTGGTAGAGACGCTGCATGATCGGTGTCACCGTTATCTTACTGACCGGACAGACATTTCCCCACTGGATAAATATGTCACAACTTCCAGTCTTTCATTATTTTCACAATGGCTGATAATATTGCACATTTTCTACACCGGGGTCTGTAAAGAATAGAGATGTCTATTTTTCTCATTATTTGTTTCCTAATTTAGTCGTATAGTAAATCTGTGTCTAATTCCTGCCAAGCTGGAGTCTGTAGTAATGAGGCTCCTGGGTGCAGCCTTGGAATGACCAAAGTCCTTTATCTCATTGGCATGTTATGGACTGTTGCAAATCCTACCAATATTTTTTTATAAAAAGCAGTTGGGAGTACCTTCTGATGCTGTACTCCATGGTGTTTGAACCATTCCGCCTGGAGAAACTGAATTTTTTGAAATCCTCAGTGTTAGCTAGTGGAATAAAGCCTGAGTTCCAGAGTGAAACAACTGCCGCTTCACAAACTGCGGTCTAGGAAGCAGGAGATGATGCCTCCTGCTCCTAACCTGCTTTTGGCCAGATGCAATCATCATCAACGACATCAGCTTCGATGTCCCAGCATGGCATTAATTTGTCCATAAAACATACATTACTGAATAATTTGAATAGAATTTGAATAGAGGGCCACTGGAGCCGGTGGTGTTGGTGGAGGAGGAGGAGAGCAAGGCCAACACCCAAATGGCCACATTGGCAATAGCACTGTAAAGTGTTATGGAGTACGTATTCCGACTTTCACACTAACGACATTGGGGACGCAGAAAACTACAAATGACTGCCGTCCCTCCCCAATGCATGTTACAGAGCCCACCTGAGAGCCCTAAGAAGTCTGAGATTTGAGGACAGCCAGTGGCCCTTTCTACATTTGATTAGAGGGCCACTGGAGCCGATGGTGCTGGTGGAGGAGGAGGGCAAAGCCAACATCCCAACAGGCACATTGTAGCTGACCTTTTAAAGTGCTGTCAAATATATCCTAAAAAAGGAGGTGTGAGACAGTCACCAATATAATGTATAAGTTACAGCCCTTTCTAATCGAAAAAGAAGGAAAAATGTAAAAAACGAAAGGTGTGAAGATATGCTAAAGTGGGTTTTTTGAGGTCGTGGCTTGGTTTGACGTTTTATTACAGTTATTAGGCACTAAAAACTGTTTCTTAGCAATTTCTCCTCTTTTACTTTGGTTTGAGAGCTGTTCTGGCGACTACGTAAACGCCGCGTGCTGCTCTGACCACGTTATTCCAAGACACCAGAAATGCAGTCAGGCATCTTCTACAGGCTGTGCCCATACTGTTTCTGTCTTTTCCCATCCATTTCAGCCTTTTCCTCAGTCACCACAGGTCACCGACAGGTCCAACGTGAAGTTATTCGAGTTTCCCATAGACTTACATTGCGCATCGAATATTCACGAATAGTCGAATAGCAGCGACCTATTCGTCGGATACCCGCGGAGTCGGATATTTTGGTATTCGATCATCCCTATTCATTACCTCAAAAAATTAGAATATTATCTAAGACCAACAGAAAAAAAAATTTTAAACTTAGAAATGTTGACTCCTACTGAAACGTCTGTACAGTATGTAAAACCTGTTAACATTTACATATATAGGTTAGAAGACTGTTTGTGGACTTTCCCTTGTGCTATGCTGCCACCTGCTGTCAAAAGAAAGAACAGCGGGCACAAGGCCCCTACTGCTCCGATTTACTTGGTACAGTCCTGGACAGGATGTGAAGAGAGACAGGAAGAGGAGCTAGTTTTTTGTTTTGTAGCGGTTTATGCAGAGAGGTGTGTATTCGGCCATGCTGAAGAAGAGAAGGCCGCAGTCTGCTCTGCTGAACGAGGTCCAAGTACCTGAGAGTGTTGCATGGCGTCTCCCCAAGACACAGATCCAAGAAAGGCTGGATGTGGAGCGAGAAGCCAGACAGCACGGGCAAGTTACAGATCCAGGACAAAGACTGAACTTTAGAGGTGCCTGCCTGTAGAACACGGGCCCCAATGGTGATGAGGTACCCCACGCTGAAACCTGCAGTTAAGTGTGCACACTACTTTTAGTTAGGGACAGATAGGAAAAGACTCTGCACTGTGTTACACAAGTAAGGTAACAAGGACCCTGCGTTTTTTTTGCTTAATAAGGATTTTTGTGTTTTGCTTTTGGAGGACAATCTGAGGCTTCCCACCCTTGACAAGCTATTCAAAGTAGTTGTATGTATATTACATTATATCTACTGCTGTGCACCTTCTCGCTTTTCTCCCCTTCCTTTCCCGCACTTTTCCTCTACCTGTGTTGTGCAATACGTTATTAAATTTGCATTGATTAACCCCAGTGGTTCCGTGCAGTCCTTGCGTATCCCGTTACCTGCAGGTTATTACACAGTAAATGCCTCAATACTTGGTCGGGGCTCCTTTTGCATGAATTACTGCATTAATGTGGCATGGCATCGAGGCGATCAGCCTTACTGGGCTGCGTGAAGCTACTTCCCGGCCTAGGGTCCGCGTACCCCGTCGTGGCCCCTGCCCAGTTGTAGCACAAGGCTGCCGGTCTGCCCTCCGTGGCAGTACTGTGCCCCCTGTCACTACCCCCTGGGACCGGGGTTCCAGCTCATTCCAGGCCAGACCAACGTCTGGCACCTGGGACTGTTACAGGAGCCCAGCTCCGCAGCGTGACCTTTCCTGTCACCGCTCACTGGCACTTCTCTTCAACTGCTCCTCTCTCTCTCCTGACACTTCTGGCCCTCCTTCCACCATCCCTCCATCTGGGCGGCCCTATTCCCCTCAGGCTGTCCAATGGGTGTTTGGTGGGTGTGAGTGTTCCTCAGGATTTGTGTATACCTGTTCTTAGCAACACCAAAGGGACAGGACCCGTAACCAAGGAGGAGCGGGTACAATGCAGAAGGGCAGATTGCACGGCACCCTTCTGACGACGTGATAGGCCAGGGCGTCACAAATACATCGGCGGAGGGGGTCTAACCTCTAGGACTCGTACCAATCAATAGAATGGGGTAATTAAATGTCCTTTAAAATGGAGTGGTAGCTTGAATTATTCCAGATGGGGCTGCTTAGTGCTGTGCTCAACTTATTTCCGCAGCCATATAGAGAATAAATGTAGCAGCAGTCAGGCATCCAGCCTACTTTTAACTGGGATAGAACTACTCCATTGGGATAAAAATTTCCCAATCTGTTAAGGGGGGGAAAGTCCCAGTGTTTGGACATCCACTAATCAATAAATAATCACTTATCCTGTAGATAAAGGGGTTGTCCAGTGAAAACCTGTTAAGTCCTACAAATTGTGCAGTGAGGCCTCCATTGTTCAGACTTCCAGATGCATGGCCATTTCAGGCAGGTACAGCAGGTACTAGAACACAGTTATGGGTTAGAAGGCACAGGTAACAGACACAGAATACAGGGAACGGGACCTGAGAACTAGCAAGTGCATCTCTAGCAGTAAGACCACATTGTTCACGCACCTCCCATAAGGGAAGGATGCCTTAAATACCCATGGGCTTTCAGCACTTCCAGGTCAAAGCACGCTGGTCCTTTAAGAAAGGGAAGTTGGGCGTGTGTGTGCCATAAGTGCATTACTCAAATATGCAAATCAAAAAAGTCTGTGGAGCGTCTGTTAGGAGTTTCAACACAGAAAACTAGCCAGATATCCCTCCGGGAAGGACCTAGCCAAGGAGTGGCTCTTTTTAGGAAACCACCATAACCACCATATTAAGTGGCCTTTTTAGTCAATATCCAACTCTTTGACAAGTTTAAAGATATGACAAGGGAATTACCAATGCCAGGTAGCCATCCACAGACAACTGTTTCGGGGTATTGCCCCTCATCAGTGTGGAGTAGGATTCTGGCCAGGTGGAAGCAGTGTCTAGTAGACCAACAAGACAAAACAATCACTGATCTTGGGTAGACCAGCCAGAAAAAACACTGCCAGCAGCCAACAATTTTTTGATTTGCATATTTCCCAAGGGGCAATGCACCTAGGATTTCACTGTCTTGAGCGCCCTTGTTGGCTGCTGGCAGTGTTTTCCCTGGCTGGTCTCCCCGAGATCAGTGATTGTTTTGTCTCATAAGTGTGTACCGCCCCACTCTCGGCAGCCGAGCTGCTCGAATCCGGTCCTTCTGTGGGTGGCTCGAGGGTCTCCGGACCCGGGGGGGTCTCGTGGTCACTTCAAATAAAAAGGGGGGTGATGGGATGCTGGATGTATTACGTATATGTACGGGCTGGGCCGTACAGAGTTCGTGACGCCACCCACGGTATGTGGTGAGTTTGGACACCACCGCTGCAGTTACGGGGCACCCGGGGGAGATGTTATGCAGCAAGTTGTTAACCCCTCCGTGGACAGGAATGGTGGCCCCGGGACCCGTTGGGGTTTGGCGGTGCAGGGAGATGGGCGACCGCAGGGTGCTGGTGTACTCACTATTAGAAAACACACGAGTCTCTGGTAAACTAAGGTGATAGTGGTTGGTGCCCGCAGCCGGCTGCGTTCGGGTTCCCCCACCCGGCTGGTGATCTTTGTCTTTCTCCTGCACCTGTTTATAATGGTGGACTGCCTGTGCTTGCTGAGTACCCCCCTGTGTGCTCCGGTTTCCGAGTCGGTTCCCTAGGTCGGTACCGGCGGGCTACAAACCCTGTCCCGGTCCACCACGGTTCCACCGAGCCGTCTTCCCGGCTCCTGCAGACGGAGACCTCCGTCTGCCTCCTAGCCAAAGGCACCAGGGCTCCTACCCTGGTACCTGTCAGTTTGTCCCAGGCCCAGACACAGGCCTGACCTCCACTCTCCTCGAACTCTCAAACTGCTCTCTCTGAACTCAACTGACTTTTCCCCGCCCTGGGCTGTCTAAAACTCCTCAGTGGGCGTCTTCCAACCGCCTGGTTCCGCCCCCTGGTGTGTCTACCAAGCCCTTAGGGGGGTGACTGGGGTTTTAAGGTTGGCTGTGTGTTACCTGTGAGGGAAAGGTGTAATGCGGGGCTCTATTTGTGACTACCTGGCCCGGCCAGGGCGTCACACTCCCCCTTGGTTAAACACAGACCGTCTGCGGGCTGTTCGACCACCACCGGTTTATTTTGCTTTAAACTGACAAAAGATAGAAAACATACACAATTATACTAGCATATTTACATTATATGAATATTTGTTTTTCTTCCCTTACGGGAGGCGGGTTGCTTAAATGTTGCATAAAACATTTTTATTAACCCGAACGGGACCGGGTCCTTTTCACCTTAACCCACCCAAGCAAACCTAGCCCTGGTGCAACCGCTAAGCACTGGTGCGCACCCATTTTCCCCAGTCCAGGAAAAGGGTTCGGGTCCGGGTGTTGCCCACACGGGCCGGGTAATAAGTTCCTTACCCGGCAGTCTCTCTCAGAGGCCCCATGTCTAGGGGACCCCTGACCCAGAGGATAGTCACCGGTTGCCATGGTGACGGGACCTCGGCCAACTCTGCCGCAGACACTTCCTCCAACCAGCTTCTCCGGAGACTGCAGGATAATGAAAAGAGTGGTCTGGGGCTATTTACAAGACCCAATAGTTTTTGGGTTGGCCTGCAAGTTCTCAGCCATGTTTTTTTGTATGAATGGGTAATAAAACAACAGGGAACATCAACAGGGTCCCAACAGGGACTTGCAGAAAGGTAGTCGGGAACCGCTACCACTTAATACTCTTCGGAATCAGGTGAGAATCTCGGTTAATTGGCATTCATTCACACATCTATTTACACAATCAACATACAACACCCCTAGATTGCGGTCTCCCTGTATCTGAGCGGAGGCTGACCAAAGGTAGGATGTGTGGACCTTCTGACCCCAATACTCTCGTGTGGGGCTAGTGGAGGAGAGGGGACGACAGGTCCCTCTTCTCGAGTGTCAGGTATGACTGGCAGAGACCTGCGGGGGTGTGGTGTAGGTACATCCCTGGGCGCTCGTTCTGGTAGCTCGCTGACGGACCTCTCTGGCTCTATCTCTTCTACGGGTTGAGGGAACATGATAACGGGAACAATCACTGTGCCATTCTGCATAGGCCAATCAGCTGGAAAATCACCCATCACTGTGTGGATCACCTCTTTCTTCTTTTCCATGCTCGGCGCAGGAGTAAGATCTTCCTCTACCAACTTCAGGGGCTCTGGACACTTCTTCAGGTGATCCCTGGAAACGGTGGCCGTGGTCTTTCCCTGGTCACGACTAATCAGATATGTCTTTCTGTCCTCCCATCCGGTAGGCTGTACGACTTAGGGGGTTGTGGCGCCCTGGACAAGCCAGGACGTCACAGGTACTGCAACAACACACCCCACACCCCGGTTAGGCACATCAGTCATACACAAATCCTTGTTGCCTCCCTCCAGGGGCTGATGTCCACACCAGGTGGGGTGGAGCCAGGCGGTTGGCCCCACCCACTGAGGAGTTCACAGTCCTGGAGGCGGGAAAGGAAGTGAGAGTAGTGGAGTGAGGGAAAGTGAAAGGAGAGGAGTGAAGTGGTAGTGGAGCAGACTGACCGTGTCCGGTTACCTGGCCCGGGCACCTAAGAGCAAGGTTGGCAGACGGTGGTGGACGTCTGCAGGAGAGGCCGATCGACGCAGAACCGTAGGACCGGGGTCGGGCGGTGGCCCACCGGTACCGAACCGGGGAGCGAAGAGAAGCCAGCACCATTCGGCAGGGCCTACGGACCCCGACCAGGCTTGGAGTCGCCGTTAAACCGGTCAAATCCGTTAGCGACGGGAACCTCCGGGGTTTCCCAGCAGCAAAGACCCGACTGAAGGCAACCGTCCAAACCGTGAAGGGAAATACAGTCACCGCCAAGGCTACAATTCCCAGGGCCAGAGCCTGCGGGCAAAAGGAGCTCCTCCGGCGCCTATCCAAGATGGGGAGCGGGTTACCGGTGGGAAGCCATCGGGGCCGAAAACACACAACAGGTGCAGGGAAAGGCAGTCACCGCCAACCTACCGGGAGTGACCACCGCAGCCGGCTGCGGGACCCATCCATCCAGCCATTTGTTTTACCAACCTCACCACAAACCGTGGGTGGAATCACGGACCAACTTCCCAAACCCCAAAAACTATCCCCTTTCACTCACGGGCGAGGAGCGCCGCTCGAGTCCCCGGATCCGGCCCACCGTTCGAGCCACCAAGCAGCAGCAGCCGCGCCGGACCTGAGCGTGGTGAGCGCAGCGCCCCCTCCCCGCCCGCGACCACTTGGCGCTGTGAACAGGATCTTACCGTTCTACCGCCTGGTAGAAGTGCGCCTTGTGTCCCGCCGGAGGTGTCTGGCCGAAATATTTCAGAATCCGCCATCTTGGGCGCGAAAAGTTCCCCGCTCGAGCGTCTTCCCGAGCAGTGGAGGCGCGAAAGCCGAAGCTCCGCCCCTGAAGAGGAGGTGCTGAGAAGAAACCAAGGGGGCGGATGGCGTCTGGCCGCAAGTAAACCGCGGCTATAAAAGCAGGGACGCCAGGACTCTGCGGCCATCTTTGGTTCCTGGAAGAGGTTGCTGCAACGATGCATAGTCCGTCCGGCAACACCGTAGTCCCCGTGCCCGCGCCTGGTACCACGGTGTGGGTGGAAGTCCGGATTGTCCAGTTGAGCAGCCGCCTGCAGGTCCGAATGCAGCTCCTCCTGGAGGAGTGGGAGGCCGACATGGCGGATGTGGTGGCGGCTATACGGAGACGCGAGGTGGAGAAAGATTTGGAGGAGCGGGTAAGCGACCCACGCCCCTGTAGTCCAAAGGGATCGGCCGCTGCGGCTGAGGGACCCGGCCTGCGCCCGCTCACCCTGCTACCTCCCCCGCTACCCGTGTTAGTTGCTACCGCCCCACCACTAGGCCCGCTACGCGCCCAACCGGTAGCGGTACCCTGCCCGTCCGCCCAAGCGGACCGACCTGAAGAAGAAGCCCATAACCATCCTGAACCGCTTCCCTGGAAGCTGCCGAAGACCGAGCCCATCAGCGGAGATGTACCGGAGGCACATGCAGTGACCGTGCCTGGTCCTGTGCCGACTCCGGCAGCCCGTCCCGTGCAGGAGGAGGTGGAGGTCAAGCGGGAGAGGAACCCTGTACCCATCCCCTACGCCTCGGCTGAGGCTGCGCTGGGTCGTTGCTGCGAGGCAGCGCCACAGGCCATGACACCGCGGGATCTTCCACAGAGGGCGCCAGTGATGGGCAGCGTGGTGAAAGTCTCGCGGGGCCCGACCCGCGCGCAGGGGCAAGCAGTAGCCCCTTACTGGGACAGGGAACCAACCCCGCTGGGCAGGAAAATTGCGGAGAGGGAGAGGCAGAAGGCTGCACTGATAGCCCGCACCATCCAAGAAAAAGAAAGCCTCCGCAGAGCCACCTTCGGGGTACGGGGCCCGATCCACGAGGGGCAAGTGAGAAAGTTTGATGTCCGTCGGGGATACGGGTTCATCTTCGAGCCGGGCCTGGAGGCCGAAGTCTTCGTAGCCCGCCGGGACGTTAATGCCCACTTACCGGAGGACCACCCGGGCCGCAACCTGCTCCCAGGGGATCTGGTCCAGTACACTCGACATTGCGGGGAGAGGGGCTGGTTTGCCCTGGACGCTAAACTGAGAGGAGGCCAGGAGCCCCAAGCACCAGCCCAGCCCCCTCCCCCGGTCTGTGGGGTGGACCTGAAGTGAGTCAGCGGTTCCCCGTTACGCCGTTGTCCCCGTTGGGACCACTAGTACCGTTGTTAAGTGAGTAAAGGAAAATGAATCAACCGAACTGTAACCTGATTAGCAACCGTGATTGAACCGGCCGTTGCCGGCAAGTTGTCCCTGAAGGGACCCTTTGCACCGTTGGCGTAAGGAACTACTTACGGACACACCCGACAACTTGCAGGGCAACCACAAACTTGTGTGTAAATAATTTTTGGCCTTATTCCGTGACCGCCTCCGGAGAGGCTGATTTGGGAGGATGGGCCTGGAGGAAAGGGATGGCCCAGGCCCGCCACTACCGTAACCGGTGGCGATCCTCCGGGGGTCAGGGGTCCCCCATGGACGTGGGTCCCCTGAAAGAGACCGTACCCGCTCGGGCAGCCTGGTGATGGACTGGGGCAAGGGGTGCTGCCCACTTCTTAGGGGCAGCATCAGGGCCAGGTTGTTTGGGCAGGAGGAGAGCGGAAGCCGTGTGTCATTAATAAAAATGTACCGTTAGTAACGTTAAAGAAAGTGCCTCCCGTTAAGGGAAGTTTCATAAAAGTATGCTTATGTTTGATGTTTTACCTGTTTTCTACCTCTTTTACAGTTACAAATAAAACCGGTGATGGACGGGCAACCGCGTCTGCATTTAACCAAGGGGGAATGTGGCGCCCTGGACAAGCAAGGACGTCACAGGTACTGCAACAACACACCCCACACCCCGGTTAGGCACATCAGTCACACACAAATCCTTGTTGCCTCCCTCCAGGTGCTGATGTCCACACCAGGTGGGGTGGAGCCAAGCGGTTGGCCCCACCCACTGAGGAGTTCACAGTCCTGGAAGCGGGAAAGGAAGTGAGAGTAGTGGAGTGAGGGAAAGTGAAAGGAGAGGAGTGAAGTGGTAGGGGAGCAGACTGACCGTGTCCGGGTACGTGGCCCGGGCACCTAAGAGCAAGGTTGGCAGACGGTGGTGGACGTCTGCAGGAGAGGCCGATCGACGCGGAACCGTAGGACCGGGGTCGGGCGGTGGCCCACCGGTACCGAACCGGGGAGCGAAGAGAAGCCAGCACCATTCGGCAGGGCCTACGGACCCCGACCAGGCTTGGAGTCGCCGTTAAACCGGTCAAATCCGTTAGCGACGGGAACCTCCGGGGTTTCCCAGCAGCAAAAACCCGACTGAAGGCAACCGTCCAAACCGTGAAGGGAAATACAGTCACCGCCAAGGCTACAATTCCCAGGGCCAGAGCCTGCGGGCAAAAGGAGCTCCTCCGGCGCCTATCCAAGCTGGGGAGCGGGTTACCGGTGGGAAGTCATCGGGGGCCGAAAACACACTACAGGTGCAGGGAAAGACACCAATAGTAAAAGGCAGTCGCCGCCAACCTACCGGGAGTGACCACCGCAGCCGGCTGCGGGACCCGTCCATCCAGCCGTTTGTTTTAGCAGAGACTCCGTATACGTTATTGGCTGAGTGAGTACCACCGTGCCGTCTGGCACCGCGCTGCCCCCGCAAACCTGCACCACACCAAACCCTGCCATCCACTTTCCAGTCACCTCACCGGGCCCCGGGACCACCAAACCCCCACTACCCACGGAGTGGAGAGAAACATCTCGGGTGCTCCCTGTCATCGCACCCGGGATCCCCGTCCAAAGCAGTGGTGCTGTCCCAACCTCACCACAAACCGTGGGTGGAATCACGGACCGACTTCCCAAACCCCAAAAACTATCCCCTTTCACTCACGGGCGAGGAGCGCCGCTCGAGTCCCCGGATCCGGCCCACCGCTCGAGCCACCGAGCAGCAGCAGCCGCGCCGGACCCGAGCGTGGTAAGCGCAGCGCCCCCTCCCCACCCACGACAGGGTCCTCTCCCACTGGTCATCGAGCTTATGCGTCTTCCTTTTCCATTTTAGCACCACATCTCCGGGTCCGAACGGGGCAGCCTGAGACCGCTTGTCGAAGCGTTGTTCTTGACTCTCCCGGCTCTGACGCAGGTTCTTTTCCACATACTCTTGGATCTGCCGATACTGCATCTGTCGCTTGATATCCCAGTTGGTAGTGGAGGGAAGAGCCTCAGGTACCTCGGGGTACCACCACCATGAACCTTGAGTAGTGGTCTACGATGGTCAGGGCGTATGTATACCCGCTGCAGCTAGGCGTAAGCTTGACGTGGACCAGAGTGACCAACTCCAACGTCTGACGCATGACAATCGGCTGAAGCGGGGCCTTCTGAATGGTTTCATCCCGTCTTCTCAGCGCACAGGGACCACACTCTCTGCACCAGGCCTCTACGGACTCTTGCATCCCATTCCAGTAGAAGCGCTCTCTCAGCAGCATCTCCAGTTTCTTCCAGCCAAAGTGTCCGGCCCCGTTATGGTAAGCCTCCAAGACCTTGGGCACATATGCCTGTGGCACCACCAGCAGGCGGACTTTTTCATGTGTTTTCAGGTTAATCAATCCCCTGTACAGCTTTCCTTGTTGCAAGTATAGGCGGTCCCTCTCTTTCCATAACCGCTGAGCTTCGGAGGGGGCTGTGGGTTCCAATCTGGAAGCACCTTGGGCAATTATCCTTTTGACGAGCTGGACTGCGGGCTCCTGATCTTGAACTTCCTGCCACCCCTGGCTGGGCTTCGGGTCCAGGTTCGCTTGCTGTTGGCCAACATAGGGCTTCTCGTCTCTTGGCTGATGAAATGCGGGCAGCTCGATCTCCTCCAGACCGTCTTCCTCCGTCCGTTCATTGGGTAGGTGCGGCATTCGAGACAGTGTGTCTGCGTTGGTGTTTTTGTGGCCGGCCCTGTACTTGATGGTGAAGTCATAGTTGGCCAGCCAGGGCACCCATCGCTGCTCCAGGGCCCCCAATTTCCCCGTGCCTAGTTGTGTCAGTGGGCTATTGTCCGTGTAGGTGGTGAACTTTGCTGACG
Source organism: Anomaloglossus baeobatrachus (assembly GCF_048569485.1). Classification (NCBI taxonomy): domain Eukaryota; kingdom Metazoa; phylum Chordata; class Amphibia; order Anura; family Aromobatidae; genus Anomaloglossus; species Anomaloglossus baeobatrachus. The sequence goes on from NC_134356.1 coordinate 220,017,827, forward strand.
CCGGGTAGTGTTTGAACCTTTCCGTTATCGCCCAGACAAGTGCAAAGAACTCAAACTTGAAGGAACTGTAGTTCTCGGGATTTCTTTCCGTGGGCCGAATCTTCCGGCTTACATAGGCGATCAAATTTTCCCTGCCGTCTTGCACCTGGGATAGGACAGCACCCAAGCCCACATTGCTGGCGTTGGTGTAAAGAATGAACAGGAGGCCATAGTCGGGATAAGCCAGGATTTCGTCCCCGGTCAGGGCCGACTTCAGCTGCTGGAAGGACTCCTCCTGCTTCTCACCCCGGGCAAACGGGGTCCGGGAGCTCTGCCATTTTTGGTCTGTCCCACGAGGAGGTCTTGCATGGGTGCGGCCATCTTGGTGTATCCCTTGATGAAACGACGGTAGTAGCCCACCAGGCCCAGGAACAGCCTCACCTCCTTTACTGTGGTAGGTTGCGGCCAACTCTGGATGGCGGTGATTTTCTCTGGATCCGGGGCCACACCTTCCGCGCTCACCACATGTCTGAGGTACTGCACTTTGGGCTTCAACAGGTGGCACTTAGAGGGCTTCAATTTCATCCCGTATTTGGAGAGGGCTGAAAACACTTCTGCAAGGTGCTCCAGATGGGCCTCATATGTCTTGGAGTAGACGATCACATCATCCAGGTACAGCAGAACAGTCTTGAAGTTGAGGTGCCCTAAGCAACACTCCATAAGCCTCTGGAAAGTTCCCGGGGCATTACACAGCCCAAACGGCATACTGTTGAACTCGCAGAGTCCCATCGGGGTAGCGAACGCAGTCTTCTCGCGGTCCTCTTCTGCAACTGCCACCTGCCAGTATCCACTAGTAAGGTCAAGGGTAGAGAAATAGTTAGCAGTTTTCAGCGCAGCCAACGACTCTTCAATACGAGGGAGAGGGTATGCATCTTTACGCTGTAACGCAGATTTAGACAAATTTATGTTCAGCTCATGAGAAATGAGATCAAAAACAAGTGTTGTGTTTATATATTTGCTCAGTAAAAATGAGTCCCTTTGCATGGATCAGGGACCAAAAGGACCTTACTACTAAAGGCTACTTTATACACTGCGATATCGGTCCCGATATCGCTAGTGTTGGTACCCGCCCCCATCTGTTGTGCGACACAGGCAAATCGCTGCCCGTGCTGCACAACATCGCCCAGAGGCGTCACACATACTTACCTGTCCGGCGACGTCGCTGTGACCGGCGAACCGCCTCCTTTCTAAGGGGGCGGTCCGTGCAGCGTCACAGCGACGTCACTGAAGCGTCACTGAACCGCCGCCCAATAGCAGCGGAGGGGCGGAGATGAGCGGGACGTAACATCCCGCCCACCTCCTTTCTTCTGCATAGCGGCCGGGAGGCAGGTAAGGGGAGCTTCCTCGTTCCAGCGGCGTCATACGCAGCGATGTGTGCTGCCGCAGGAACGAGGAACAACTTCGTTACTGCTGCAGTAACGATTTTTAAGAATGGACCCCCATGTCGCCGATTAGCGATTTTGCACGTTTTTGCAACGATGCAAAATCGCTTATCTGTGTCACACGCAACGGCATCGCTAATGCGGCCGGATGTGCGTCACAAATTCCGTGACCCCAACTACTCCGCATTAGCGATGTCGCAGCGTGTAAAGCCCCCTTAAGTACCAGAGAAATAGGGAAAGTCTCTTATAAAACCCAGGGAAGCTGGTGATTGATGATTGATGCTGAGTAATGATCCTACTAGATGGTCAAGATGTTTGAAGAGAAGAAAGGTAGTGAGGACTCAAGCAGAGGCATTGTACAAAGATTAATGTAGGTCAGGACTATTTCTAGGGATCAGATGAGGAGGGATTCAGCACATAGACCAGGGGTGGGGAACCTTTTTTCTGCCAAGGGCCATTTGGAAATTTCTACCAACCTTCGGGGGCCGCACAAAATTATCAATGTAAAAATGACCCTGCTATAATTGGTCAAACAATTAACTCACCCCAATTGTGATGGTTGGAGCTGCTTCTCCTTGGTGTGGCTGTGATATTTGGTGATAGTAACCATGTTGCTTCTCGCAACTGCTTTTCCAGGTTTGTCTCGGTCTGGAGCGCAGTCAGCTCTTTGTGATGATAAGATTGGTAAACCATATATATCACATAACAGATGCAGGGACTGCTGTATATAAATCACAGGAGACACATACATCACTGGAGGGGCTGGGGCATATGATGCGCCCACGGGGCCTCAGGGCTACTTGTCACCGGGACAGAAGTGTGAGGCAAATCCCGGGATATGAAGATGAATTATGACTCCAGTCATAATCCCTCATCACTCCCTGGCAGTGCCCCCTCCCTTCTTGTTCTCAGTGTTCCACTTACACCTCCATGGCCATGTCCTGTGATATGGAAATGAGGTGGTGTGGGAACAATGGACACAGGATGACTCCCTGCCGTCACCCTGTAACAAGAGTTGTATCTCATTAGCAAGGCTATGGAACTAGCAGACAGAACGACTCCAGTAAAAAATGGTTCATATCTCGCAAGCCATATTTCCGATAAATATGGCAACCATAAAAATGGTGTCTCCGCATGCGGACGATGCCGGCACACCCTTTTTATGGGAGCAGGACATTGGGAAATGCCCCAGGCGTGATATCAGCCAATGGGGAACTGGCAGACAGGTCATGAGTCCCCTCGTTCTGTAGCTAAATTCATAACTGTCACAATGAGAGCATTGGCGTCCGCCTACGACGCTCCCAGGCAAAGTTATGGCCATATTCCATGTTGTGGATTTTGTCCATAACTCCAGCCAGGGGTGGAGCAGTGCTCCCTCTGAGGTCACGAAGGTAGGAGGGGACCTGGATTTGTCCAGGTTGATAACCCTACTTCGGCCATGTTCCAGTGTTCTTTCGCTGGGGGTCACGTGCAGGAAACATCTGTGGGAGTTCCTAGAAACCTGGTCTACAGCGCCCCCCTGTGGCCAGACGCACAAGGTAACTGATTGAATTGCATACCTGTTTGTAAACCATGCTTTATCTGTAACTGTACTCTGACATATGTATATTCTGTAGATTCCCTATTGTATATATTGTAGTTTCTAGTGTGCTTTAGGCTGATTAAATTATATAATTAATCTTGGGCTGTTCTGTTATCTCGATCTTGAATCCCACGTCTGTGTGTTCGGCTAATAGTTACCGTAAATCGGTTGGTGGCAGCGAATTGTGCCAAGGATTATTGTGGGGAGGCCAGTGAGATTCGGGGAGATTTTATATATTCCGCCCGCGGAGGTCGGGGGAATATATACCTTACTCTCACCGGGGACCCTTCAATAATCGGCATAAGTAGTATAGCGGCCTCCTTGCTTATGGTCGGGCAATTCCATAATTGGCCTGACTATAAGAGGGGCGCTAGAGAGCGCGTCACGTGCTCTGTCTGTCGGTCGGGAGGTATAAAGGAGGGGTGACCCCACTTGTTACCCCCCGATTGTGACGTACTGGTAGCCAGCGCGGGGGATTTCTGAGTGACCCCCCCGGTGGTTTGTGACATATTGGTGGCATAGCGGTGGGATCGAGATAATAGTGTGTGTGAGTGTGAGACCCATACTCCCAGACACTAAAGACTGCCTGCAGCAGCTGTGGCTGCTGGGGTCTTCAGACTAGCTCAACACTAGAGTGTCAGAGTGCAGATACTGTAAGGTGTGTGGAGGCATCAGGTGTCAGTTCTGTGTCAGTGACCAAAAGTCTGCAAGAATGGCTGATGGCACCAGGAGCAGAGCTATGCAACTGGCCAATGCTAAGGCAGGAGCCGAAGAGAGGGAGGACGGTGCTGTGGACAGCAATGAGGAGGTTGCCCACGAGTCCTCCAGGAGCTCGACGCCAGAAAACTGTTCTGCCGAGGACATTGCGCAACCTGGCACTGCTGGACAAGATGAGGAGGAGCTCACCCAAGGTTCCTCAACGAGCCAGATGCCAGCCCTCCGCTCTGAAAGGGACAGTGAATCGCCTAGCTCTGCAGCGTGCCGCAGATCACCACGTGCCATTCCACCGAGCCTGGGAGGCTCGGATAGCCTTCTTCAAATGGCTATGGCCCTTCTCCAGGCTGGAGACCAGAAGGGCTACAAGGAACTCCTGGCAGAGCGCAGGGCAGAGCGGCAGGCAGCGCGTGACGCTGAGGCTGCGGAGCGGCACGCAGAGCGTGAGGCTGCGGAGCGAGAGCGGCAGGCAGCGCGTGAAGAGCGAGAGCGACAGGCAGACCGTGACTACCAGCTGCAGCTAGCTCAGCTCCGGCCCTCATCAGCCACATGTGACCTTCGAGACACCAAACTTCCAAAGGTCCGTGTTGAGGACTTCCCAGTGCTGGAGAAGGATGGAGACTTGGACTCTTTCTTGACTGCTTTTGAACGGACTTGCTTGCAGCACCATCTGAACAAGGACCAGTGGGCCAAATACCTGACCCCCCGTTTAAGGGGTAAGGCCCTAGAAATCCTTGGGGACTTGCCTGCTGAGGCAGATCAGGGCTACGACACCATCAAGCGGGCCCTGATCCAACAGTACAACCTCACTCCGGAGTCCTACCGCAAGAAGTTCCGGAGCCTACAGATGGGACCAAAGGACTCCTGGGCTGACCACAGGCGGGCACTTGCCCGAGCTGCCGACCACTGGACCCAAGGCCTGCAACTTTCCACCGGACCGGAGATCCTGGACTTGTTCATCACGGAGCAACTCTTGTGGAACTGCCCTGAGGATCTCCGCCAGTTCATCCGAGACCAGAAGCCAAAGGGGTCCACGGCTACAGCTGCCCTTGCCGATGACTACACCAACAACCGGGCTCCTGAAGCCAGGAGAGCAGCCACCAGCAGCACCTGGAGAGGGGGTAAGATGAATTCTGCGACTGCCCCACCTGCCCCTAGACTGCAGGGGGTGTCCCCCTCAACTCCCCTCTCCAGGCCCGTGGCAGAACCAAGACGGTGCCACCAGTGCAACCTACCTGGACACTTCAAGGCCATGTGCCCTCAGCGTCCCAAGGCCCCGGCTCCGTCCCCGTCCCAAGGGCCGCCCAAGGTGTATTGTGTGGGTGGGGGTGGTGGTAGGTCCCTGGACAGCTTCCAACCTGTCACCGTCGGCCGGTCTGTGACCATAGGACTGCGAGACAGCGCCTCGGAGGTGACTCTGGTGCGGCCTGAGATGGTGTCCCCCCAAGACTTGATCCCGGGAAAAACCCTCGCTGTCTCCGGGATTGAAGGCATTGACCCGGCGCTGCCTGTTGCTGACATTTATGTGGACTGGGGCGCGGGGCGAGGGGTGAGGGAGGTGGGGGTAACTGATCGGATCCCTGCAAACGTGCTACTTGGGACAGATTTGGGGCAGATAACCTCCCAGTTTGGGCCCCCCCCAAGGGCTGAACCTTCAGCCCGTACTGACATGACTCCTAACAATGTTAATGTGTTATCTATGAATGATGTAAGGGAGGAGGGAGTGAACTCTGATATTTCTGCTTGCATAGACACCATAGACACACACTCAGCTGCAGCTGTGACAGGGGAGGGGGTCAGAGAAAGGTGTGACAATGCCTCTACAAGTAACCAGCCTGTGAGCTGGGATCTGTTGCCCTCTGCAGGGATAAGCAGAGAGCAGGGTGCTGCAGGGGGAGGACCAGTGTGTGGGGTGGGGGCTACCACAGCAAATGTGGGGTCCCCAGAGATTTCACAGCGGGGTTCTGTTGCTGCAGGAGGGGAACAGGCAGGTGAGATTGGGGCCGGTCCAGGAGCGGAAGTGCTCCCAGGTAAGATCTCGGTGCATGGTTCCCCCACAACCGGGGTGTCAGGAAGCCAGGTAGGTCTGCCTGAACCGGCGACTTGGTCAGGAACGGAGGAGGAGCAGGCACGACCCACGGTCGCAGCGGCTGTGGCCGCTGTCACCCGCAGTGGGAGTGCTGGAAGCCAAGGGGCCTCCCGGAGGTCCGATAGCTCTTCCCCTTCTGACCAAGTGGCAGCCGAGTCAGGTGGAGGCCAGGACACAGGTCCCGGGGTACTGACTGAAGATGTGACAGTCTCGTCGATTCTGGCCACATCTAGTCAGGGGTTTCAGGCAGCGTTAGAAGCTGACGACAGCCTGAAAGCTCTTAAGGAGCAGGCGGCACAGCCTCCCTCGGACTCGAACCCGGAGCGAGTGGTCTGGGACCAAGGACGGCTGTACCGGGCCACGGTCCAGCAGGGTTCACCGGAGGCGTGGCCCAGGGACCGACAGTTGGTGGTACCCTATCCGTTCCGGACGGAGTTGTTGCGGATCGCACATGAGATTCCGATGGCCGGACACCTAGGGATCGCTAAGACCAAGGCCAGGTTAAACCAGCATTTCTACTGGCCAAAAATGGGGGCCGATGTGGCTGCCTACTGCCGTTCGTGTGAAACCTGTCAGAGAGTGGGGAAGGCGGGGCCACGCCCCAAAGCCCCACTGGTATCTCTGCCCATCATCGATGAGCCTTTCAGGAGGGTGGCTGTGGATCTGGTCGGCCCGCTGGCCATCCCCAGCAGCTCCGGGAAACGCTTCATACTGACGGTAGTGGACTATGCCACCCGGTACCCAGAAGCAGTGGCCTTGTCGTCCATTCGGGCTGACAAGGTGGCCACCGCATTGCTGGAGATTTTCTCCCGAGTGGGTTTTCCCCAGGAAATGCTCACTGACCGGGGGACCCAATTCATGTCCCAGCTGATGGAGGCCCTCTGTAAGCAGGTCCAGGTGCGACATCTGGTGGCCAGCCCGTACCATCCACAGACTAATGGCCTGTGCGAGCGGTTCAATGGCACCTTAAAGCAGATGCTTAAGATGTTGGTCGACTCCCATGGGCGTGACTGGGAGCGGTATCTCCCACACCTGTTATTTGCTTACCGGGAGGTTCCACAGGCCTCAACAGGATTCTCACCGTTTGAGCTCCTGTATGGGCGACGTGTGCGGGGCCCCCTGGCTCTGGTGAAAGAGGCTTGGGAAGGGGATTTGGCCACCCCTGGAGTGTCGGTTATCGAGTATGTCATGCGCTTCCGGGACAAAATGCAGGCCTTGACGCAACTGGTACACGACAATATGGCTCAAGCCCAGGCCGATCAGAAGCGTTGGTACGACCAGAACGCTTGTGAGAGGACCTACCAAGTGGGTCAAAAGGTGTGGGTACTGGTCCCCGTACCACAGGACAAGCTTCAGGCAGCCTGGGAAGGCCCATACCTCGTGTACCAGCAGCTCAACCCTGTAACGTACCTGGTCACCCTGGACCCTGCCCGTGGAAGGCGGAAGCCCTTCCATGTGAACATGATGAAGGCACATCATGAGCGGGAGGCATGTGCGCTCCCCTTGTGCAACCTGCCCGAGGAGGGAGAAGCGGAAACCCTCTTGGATATGCTAGCCCAGGTTAGGGCAGGCGGATCCATTGAGGATGTGGAGGTTGGCCACCAGCTCTTGGAAGACCAACGGTCCCAGCTGTGGGCCACCCTCCTCCCCTTCCGGGGGTTGTTCACCAACCAGCCCGGAAGGACTGACTTGGCTGTCCATCACGTGGACACTGGGGATCATCCCCCGATCCGGCGTTCAGCATATCGGGTCTCCCTGGAGGTGCAGCAACACATGCGCCAGGAGATTGACGAGATGCTGAAGCTGGGGGTGATCCAGGCATCCAACAGCGCTTGGGCCTCGCCTGTAGTCCTCGTCCCTAAGAAGGACCGAACCACTCGGTTCTGCGTGGACTACAGGGGGCTCAATGCGGTCACGGTCGCCGATGCGTACCCAATGCCACGCATCGATGACCTGCTCGATCAGTTGGCCGGGGCTCAGTACCTGACCATCATGGACCTGAGCCGGGGATATTGGCAGATCCCCCTGACTCGCAAGGCCAGGGAACGCTCTGCCTTTATTACCCCATTTGGACTGTACGAGTCCACGGTGATGCCATTCGGGATGAGGAATGCCCCTGCCACTTTCCAGCGGATGGTCAACACCCTGCTCAAGGGACTTGAAGGGTACGCGGCCGCGTACCTGGATGACATTGCCGTCTTCAGTCCCACCTGGGAGGACCACCTAGAGCATCTAGCACAGGTGCTCAGGCGGATCCACCGGGCAGGTTTGACCATCAAGCCGGGAAAGTGTCAGCTGGCCATGAGCGAGGTCCAGTACCTCGGTCACCGGGTAGGTGGGAGAACACTGAAGCCCGAGCCTGAGAAAGTGGAAGCCATCGCATCCTGGCCCACCCCCAGGACCAAGAAGCAGGTGATGTCCTTCTTGGGGACCGCTGGGTACTATAGGAGGTTTGTTCCATGCTATAGTAGCCTGGCAAAGCCCTTGACGGACCTCACCAAGAAGAAGCTGCCCTCTGCAGTCGATTGGACAATGGACTGCGAGACAGCCTTCCGGGCCCTAAAGGACGCCCTGTCCAGCCCGCCCGTGCTACAGGCAGCCGACTTCACGCGGCCGTTTGTAGTACAGACCGACGCCAGTGACTTCGGCCTCGGTGCGGTGCTCAGCCAGGTGGACTCTGCGAGCCAAGAGCACCCAGTCTTGTACCTGAGCAGGAAGCTGTTACCAAGGGAAGTTGCCTATTCCACGATGGAGAAGGAGTGCCTGGCCATAGTGTGGGCCCTGCAGCGTCTGCAACCCTATCTATACGGGCGCCACTTCATCGTGGAGACGGACCACAATCCCCTCAGCTGGTTGCACACCGTCTCTGGGACGAATGGGCGATTGTTGCGATGGAGCCTTGCGCTCCAGCAATACAACTTCACCATTCGCCACAAAAGGGGCCGTGACCACGGTAACGCAGACGGGCTGTCCCGACAAGGAGAGGTCGCGGACGGGCGCACGGGGGAACACCGGAGTGTGCTGCCCCCTAGCGCCCTCAAAAGGGGGGAGGTGTGAGGCAAATCCCGGGATATGAAGATGAATTATGACTCCAGTCATAATCCCTCATCACTCCCTGGCAGTGCCCCCTCCCTTCTTGTTCTCAGTGTTCCACTTACACCTCCATGGCCATGTCCTGTGATATGGAAATGAGGTGGTGTGGGAACAATGCATCAATAGCAAAATACCCAAAGGATCCACAGTATCAACCTAGGCAAATAGCTGAATCCAGGCAAAAAATAGGTGCTTAGAAAAAGAGACCTAAAATATAACTTTTATTTCACGTGCTTAGTAAAAAGTGAACCTAGGCTCACTAGAGGTGAGTAAAAACAAACCACAGATATATTAAAATCCTGTTAAACACAGGGACAGAAGAAACAGACCAATTAGTTCTTGGCCCTTAGTGATAGGGTACGGCAGATGTTGGCCTCAAAACTGGGTTGAGGATGCTACCAAAAAGAACCCCCCACCACGGTATTGTTAACAATTGTACTGAAACACAGCCCTACCCATTCATACAGCTGAATATGATGACAGCATAAGGGCATGTATCACAGATATCAAGGGTGTATGTTAACAATTACACTGAAACACAGCTCTCCTCATTCATGAGGCTGAGTTTGATAACAGCATAAGGGCATGTGTCACAGGTATCAAAAGAGTGGACCACAGGGAGTCATATTAAGTTGTCCCATAAGGGAACGATCTTACCCGGTCCAGCTGATATAAAAGAAGGGCGACATATGGGAGGACCAATAAAACGGCTTATCCAGGGGGGCTGTCCACCAGCTCATCAGATCCCACAATAATGCCTGACGGTCACTTCCATGCTAGGGCAGATACTCACTCCCAACGCGTTTCATGGAGAACAATCATCAGGGGAGTCAAGTGAGTTAAATCATATATGGCCCATACCATCCTATGTGGCCATTTTATTATGCCCGTAGAGATTCGCACTCTTAAGTGCGTCAGTCATAGGCCCCTTCAAAAGTGCGCGGCACTTTTGAAGGGGCCTATGACTGACGCACTTAAGAGTGCGAATCTCTTCGGGCATAATAAAATGGCCACATAGGATGGTATGGGCCATATATGATTTAACTCACTTGACTCCCCTGATGATTGTTCTCCATGAAACGCGTTGGGAGTGAGTATCTGCCCTAGCATGGAAGTGACCGTCAGGCATTATTGTGGGATCTGATGAGCTGGTGGACAGCCCCCCTGGATAAGCCGTTTTATTGGTCCTCCCATATGTCGCCCTTCTTTTATATCAGCTGGACCGGGTAAGATCGTTCCCTTATGGGACAACTTAATATGACTCCCTGTGGTCCACTCTTTTGATACCTGTGACACATGCCCTTATGCTGTTATCAAACTCAGCCTCATGAATGAGGAGAGCTGTGTTTCAGTGTAATTGTTAACATACACCCTTGATATCTGTGATACATGCCCTTATGCTGTCATCATATTCAGCTGTATGAATGGGTAGGGCTGTGTTTCAGTACAATTGTTAACAATACCGTGGTGGGGGGTTCTTTTTGGTAGCATCCTCAACCCAGTTTTGAGGCCAACATCTGTCGTACCCTATCACTAAGGGCCAAGAACTAATTGGTCTGTTTCTTCTGTCCCTGTGTTTAACAGGATTTTAATATATCTGTGGTTTGTTTTTACTCACCTCTAGTGAGCCTAGGTTCACTTTTTACTAAGCACGTGAAATAAAAGTTATATTTTAGGTCTCTTTTTCTAAGCACCTATTTTTTGCCTGGATTCAGCTATTTGCCCCGGTGTGGGAACAATGGACACAGGATGACTCCCTGCCGTCACCCTGTAACAAGAGTTGTATCTCATTAGCAAGGCTATGGAACTAGCAGACAGAACGACTCCAGTAAAAAATGGTTCATATCTCGCAAGCCATATTTCCGATAAATATGGCAACCATAAAAATGGTGTCTCCGCATGCGGACGATGCCGGCACACCCTTTTTATGGGAGCAGGACATTGGGAAATGCCCCAGGCGTGATATCAGCCAATGGGGAACTGGCAGACAGGTCATGAGTCCCCTCGTTCTGTAGCTAAATTCATAACTGTCACAATGAGAGCATTGGCGTCCGCCTACGACGCTCCCAGGCAAAGTTATGGCCATATTCCATGTTGTGGATTTTGTCCATAACTCCAGCCAGGGGTGGAGCAGTGCTCCCTCTGAGGTCACGAAGGTAGGAGGGGACCTGGATTTGTCCAGGTTGATAACCCTACTTCGGCCATGTTCCAGTGTTCTTTCGCTGGGGGTCACGTGCAGGAAACATCTGTGGGAGTTCCTAGAAACCTGGTCTACAGCGCCCCCCTGTGGCCAGACGCACAAGGTAACTGATTGAATTGCATACCTGTTTGTAAACCATGCTTTATCTGTAACTGTACTCTGACATATGTATATTCTGTAGATTCCCTATTGTATATATTGTAGTTTCTAGTGTGCTTTAGGCTGATTAAATTATATAATTAATCTTGGGCTGTTCTGTTATCTCGATCTTGAATCCCACGTCTGTTTGTTCGGCTAATAGTTACCGTAAATCGGTTGGTGGCAGCGAATTGTGCCAAGGATTATTGTGGGGAGGCCAGTGAGATTCGGGGAGATTTTATATATTCCGCCCGCGGAGGTCGGGGGAATATATACCTTACTCTCACCGGGGACCCTTCAATAATCGGCATAAGTAGTATAGCGGCCTCCTTGCTTATGGTCGGGCAATTCCATAATTGGCCTGACTATAAGAGGGGCGCTAGAGAGCGCGTCACGTGCTCTGTCTGTCGGTCGGGAGGTATAAAGGAGGGGTGACCCCACTTGTTACCCCCCGATTGTGACGTACTGGTAGCCAGCGCGGGGGATTTCTGAGTGACCCCCCCGGTGGTTTGTGACATATTTGGTGATAGTAACCATGTTGCTTCTCGCAACTGCTTTTCCAGGTTTGTCTCGGTCTGGAGCGCAGTCAGCTCTTTGTGATGATAAGATTGGTAAACCATATATATCACATAACAGATGCAGGGACTGCTGTATATAAATCACAGGAGACACATACATCACTGGAGGGGCTGGGGCATATGATGCGCCCACGGGGCCTCAGGGCTACTTGTCACCGGGCCAGAAGTATTTGGGGTTGCTGTGAATGGCCTGACCCGGCTCCATGACCCCGTCGGTGTCAATAAAAGCTGCAAGGTGACAGGTATAGGAGATGATGGGGGTTTGCTTTGCAGCGCCACTGTGGTACGCAACCAACGATTAGCCGCCACTGCAAGATGTTGTTCTCTTCTGGGGCATATGGTAATGCAGCTCAGTTGGTCCAACTCCCCACAGGCAGAGCTAGGCCCCAGGGAGGACGATGGTGGGGGGTAGAAGCCAATGGCGCTGAAGCGTGTGGCGATGGCGACGGCAATGACGGGACAACAACAAGACTGAGGACAAAGTTCTTTTACACACTATCAGGTCGTCACCCTTGGAGTGCCGGTTTCCGCTGTGATGGGCCCCAACCGATCCCGGATGGTTCAGAAGCCACCACCGGTATTGTAGAGTGTGAGACCTTCCTTCTTTCCTTGCGCTCTGTAGTGTGGATCCCCGTAGCGTGAAGGTACTTGGGGACCCCTGCGCTTAGTAAATTAAGTTCCTGTCCCGTTCGCAGGCAGCGCAAATCAAATGTGGGCCTGACCGTGGTCTTGACTCCTAACTCTATATGCTACTTTGTCCTGGGATCTTTATGGTGGGCAATGGGACATGAAATCCCCCTTCCTGGCAGATCTTGATGGCGCAACGTGGAGTGTACGCCACCCTAAGGCTCTGCACCCTGACTGCATTGGTCCCGAAGGGGCTGTTAGGCTCAAATCTCGGCTACCGTGTTGCTCCTTTGTCTCACCAGCTCCACCGGTCGTCTCCTGCTTCTTCCAGTGTCCTGAGAGATTTCTGAAGTACTCCTCTCAGTGGCCGTGGTTCTGTGAGTCCCTGATGTCCTGGCACTCTCTTCCTCTTTCTCCCGAGGGAGCTCTAAAGCACTCCCCTTGGTCGGTCGGTCTCTCTGAGGGAGCTCTGAAGCACTCTCCTCAGCATCCCTGCTTCTCCTGCGTCCCAGTACTCTGCTGTGCTTCAGCTGCCTTTCTGTTACAGTGTTTCTTTGTCTCGCCTTCACTACTCTGCTGCCACCTAGTGGGGATTACGCTGTACTGCGTCTTACTAGCCTTTGTACAACGTGACAATAGGTATGCCAATCTTTTCATGGCAAGACCATTCCTTTCTTAGAACGGGACCCATCTAGGATGGTGAAGGGTGGGATCCTTGTTATTTAAAAGGTTTGGCACTACATGTACACAGTCCCATTACATTAATCCCATATACCACACTTGAAGGCGGTTCCTTCTCTGTGGGTATTTTGGGGTCCTTTTTGACCACTTTGTTTGAGTGTGTTTAGTATGGGATGGTTTGGTTTGATGTGCCTCATGTGCTACTTTGGCCCAATTTGAGCTTGGTGGCCTAGTGGTTCATTGGTCAGTTTTTAGTTCACGTTTTTATGTAGTGAGTCATCACTTATTAATGAGCACATTATTAAAAGTTATGTTTTAAGCTTCTTTTTTTTCTGTGACTACCCCTCTGCTATTTTGGGTTCTTACTCCTTGTTGGGGTCTTATAAGGTATTATTGCTACTTTTTGTTCCACCCCTGCTTTAGACTGTGATCGTACAATGTTATTATAGTAAAAGATCCAGATATTCCTGTATAAATACACATTACTTATTCCTCATTCAGACATGTGTGTAGCATGTATGTGTGGTGTCCGTTTCTTTCACGGATACGTCACGTACCACTATAACCTATGGTGCCGTGTTATTTAAGAGACTGTGTCGTTTATGGACACTTTACCCCAGGGCTGTCTGTCTTGTTGATTTTTGGGACTTGGAATAATAATAAAAGTGTGAGTCTGAACTAGACGGATCCCTTGTCTAAATGCACTTGGACTCCAATTGTGCAAACTACCTCTCTGGAACAGGACTTCAGCTGCATAAGGTCTTGATAGCGGGATGTTTGTACACGCAGCTGTAACATTGCTGTCATGGCCTAGTGGTCACAAGGACCGACAAAGGTGCTGGGGAAATGTAAACTAGTGGATGTTCCCAAGTGTACCACAATTATTAAAGGGAATCTGTGAGCAGGTTTTCTCTATGTAAACTGAAGCCAGCATGCTGCAAGGGTTAACACAGAGAATTCAGGGATGGCTGTATAGTCAAGAACCATCTGTTAATTTGCTATGTTTGTTTAAGCAGAAGGATTTCTCATTGCTCGGACTACATTGCCAAGCGCAGGTGTCGCGGGTGGGGGGTGCGCTGCTTGATCGCGCTTGCGGCTCGGGTCCGGCGGCTGCTGCTTGCTCGGTGGCTCGAGTGGTGGGGCGGATCCCGGGGGCTCGAGCGGCACTCCTCGCCCGTGAGTGAAAGGGGTGGTTTGTTGGTGTTTGGGATGTCGATTTGTGACGCCACCCACGGTGTGTGGTGAGGTTGGGGCACCACCGCTGCTCCGTACGGGGATCCCGTGAGCGATGGCAGGGAGCAGCTGAGATGGTTCTCTCCCCTCCGTGGGTAGGGGGATTATGGTGGTCCCGGGGCCCGGTGCTGTTGACTGTTTGGTGGATTGTGGGGCTTGGCCAGGTGCAGGGTCGCGGGGCAGCGCAATGCCAGATGGCACGGTGGTACTTACTCAGCCAGTAACGCACACGGAGTCTCTGGTAAAACAAACGGCTGGAGTCCCACAGACGGCTGCTACGGTCACTCCCGATCGGTTGGCGGTAACGGTCTCTCCCTGCACTTCTCATTTTCAGAAAATAAATACAAAATTTATTGCTTGGAAATTCGGAGACATGTTGTCAGTAGCTTATAGAATAAAAGAACAATTTACATTTTACTCTAAAATATATAGAAAGAGAAATATCAGAAAAACTGACAATGTTGCAGTGGTCCCTTAACATTTGCCAGCGCTGTATATACAGATATATATATATATATATATATATATATATATATATACACACACATACAGTTGAAACCAGAAGTTTACATACACTATCTAAAGAGACGCATATGCATGTTTTCCTCACTATCTGACATGAAATCAGAATAAACCTTTCCCGTTTTATGTCAATTAGGATCCAAAATAATTTATATTTGCCAAATGCCAGAATAATGAGAGAGGATATTTTAAGGCATTTTTATTATTTTCTGCAAAGGGAAAAGTTTACACACATTTCAATAGTATTACACCACTGCTCCCACATAAGTGCACGGAGCAGGGGGTCACAAATTATATTACAGCTTCCATATAATTGGACGGAGCGGTGGTCCAATTACACCACTGCTCACATAGAAGTGGACAGAGTGGGGATCATACATTACACTACTGATCCCATAGAAGTGAATGGACTGGGGTCATATATTACACAACTGCTCCCATAGGGGTCACATTACACTACTACTCCCATAGAAACGGACAGAGTACAATCACACATTTCACCATTGCTCCCATAGAAGTGCACAGAGTGGGATCACACATTACACTATTACACCCATAGAAGTGGATGGAGAGGGGTCACACAGTATACTATTGCTCACACAGAAGTAGCTGGAGCGGTGTCACACTGCTACGATAGCACTGGATGGAGCAGGGCCACACGTATCTAATCCCATCCTTTGTGATAAACTCCACTGAGCCCTGCATATAGTCCCATCATATGTGATATACTCCTCTGATCCCTATATCTAACCCCAGCATGTGTTACAGTTTGGGTATTCAATCTCAGCATGTGTATACACTCCACGAAAGTAACACCAGGATATGATATGGTATATGGTATGGTATAATACCAGGATATAACACAAACTAACAGAATTGTAGCTGCCAGCTGTCCTCTTTAAGACTTTCCACATGTCAATATCACTTTGCAGTCACCAACAAAATGTCTTCGTGCTGTGATCTTAAACTTCTTCCATATCCATTTTGCAAACACCCAGATCTCGCCTACTTTTACAGTAGTAATTTAGTAATTTGAGTTAGCAGTACGCCAGGTTTTCATGGCAAATTCCAGCAGCCGATCCTCCTAGAGTTTAAAAGTGGAAATATATATATATATATATATTATAACACTAAAAAAAAATATTTAAATAGAGAAATAACATTTTACTAATTTAAATTTTTTGAAGAAAAAACAAAAAGCCAGCACCAAATGTGCACTTCAGCACTAAACATTCCAAACTGTACTTATTATAAAAATTTTGAGATTTTTGGCAAAAAAATTGCAATTTCTTGAGCTGCCTCGCCACGTCACGGCAAATCTCATTTGAGGCAGTCCTACACTAAAATATTTTTATAAAATGTGCCATACGGCCTCACATATGAAAAGTAGAACTGCTCTTAGCAGCACTATTTTTATAATAATTTTATTATATTTTATAATAAGAACAGTTTGGAATTTTTAGTGCTGAAGTGCACATTTAGTGCTGGCTTTTTGTTTTTCTTCATTGAATTGGTCGGTGGTTGACCTCCACCTTGCTATGCACCCCAATTTGGGATGTATTCCATCTGTCTAGATTTTGGCGGTTGGTGACTGTTCACATTAAGTCATCAGGCTTTGTCCACAGGCTATTTACTTCATGCAGCATTTGCTTGGACCTGTCCCGCCCACAGCCATGACTCAGTCATGCGTACGGGATTGAAATAGACCAGGTGAGTGCTGCTAAGAGCAGTTCTACTATTCATATGTGAGGCCGTATGGCACATTTTATAAAAATATTTTAGTGTAGGACTGCCTCAAATGAGATTTGCCGTGACGTGGCGAGGCAGCTCAAGAAATTGCAATTTTTTTGCCAAAAATCTCAACATTTTTATAATAAGTACAGTTTGGAATGTTTAGTGCTGAAGTGCACATTTGGTGCTGGCTTTTTGTTTTTTCTTAATTTAAATTTTTGCAATTTTTTTAAAAAATTGATATGGCACCAAATTACAGGTGGAAAATAAGCGCAAGGGCAGAGAAATGTACAGTACCTTGTAACATGGTAGCCAAACAATAACATGCACTAACGTAAATGGAGCAATTTTGTGGCCTGTTCATGTTCTGGGTCTTTGTAACATTCTTCTATGTTCTATTACCATAGACATCCCTGTCCTATTTCACTACATTCATTAGGACAAGTCTTCACCTACACTATGCTGCACCATTAGTAACATAATTGAGTGACCAGTAAAGTGGTGTAACAGGTTTATTTGACTGCTTCACCCTGTAGGTCTGTCTTTTCATATCTGCTCAAAGGTCGATTTTACTGCAAGCATAAGGGATTTTGTCATGACCAAAATATCTTCAAGTGTTTTTGAAATATTTGAACTGAATTGCGTAAATCCTTAGAATGGATCTTCTGTTCTGTATTTGGAACACAATGTCTGGTCTGTCATAAAAAGCCTTCATCCCATTCATTGATCTCATAGCCCATAAAATTGCTCTCTCCAAGGCGCACTCATTTCAATCTGCTTCACCACACCATATAAAAACATAAATTAATCAAAAACTGTAAGATTTCTTCCGACTTCAATTTGGAACAACAAACTACATAAAACATAGAAAGAAATGTATTTTCTAATACCCTCTATGAACAATGCAGTGTAAAGCTCAATTGTAAGTCTGCTATATATATATATATATATATATATATATATATATATATGTATATATAGTATATACACTCAACAACGAAAATATATACACAACACTTTTGTATTTGCTCCCATTTTTCCTGAGTTGAACTGACAGATTGAAGACTTTTTCTATGTACAAAAAAGACCTTTTTCCTCTCAAACATTGTTTACAAATCTCTATCTCTCTAATTTAATATATATGTTTTGTTTGTTTTTTTAAATAATGATAGCTAGTGTTTCAATTTATTCTTTATTTTAAGCTTAGCCTTTTATGTCTTTTTTTAAAGTAATTTAGTCCATTTCCCTTTCTGTTAAGAAACAATTACAATTAGTGATGTCAATGTCTATAAATAAGGTGTGATCAGTAGATTGCAGCATTCTATTTTTTTGTAGTACGGATAGACTTAAAAAAAAGTCCGGTTCAGAACTAGACTAGAACTAGACTAGAACCCACACATGTGCCCGGAAGCTGAACCCTATATAAGTCTATGAGAACCCAAACATTGTGCTGTAAAATCGTGGTAGAAAGTGCTAGGGGGCTGTTAACCCCTTCAGCCCCCGGGCACTCTCCGTTTTTGCGTTTTTGTTTTTTGCTCCTTTTCTTCCGAGAGCCGTAACCTTTTTATTATTCCGTCAATCTTGACATATGAGGGCTTGTTTTTTGCGGGACGAGTTGTACTTGTAAATGAAACCATAGGTTTTACCATATATTGTACTGGAAAACATCAAAAAAATTCCAAGTGTGGAAAAACTGCAAAAAAAGTGTGATCGCACAATAGTTTTTGGGATGTTTTATTCACCGTGTTCACTATATGATAAAACTGATGTATCTATGTGATGCCTCAGGTCGGTGCGAGTTTGTAGACACCAAACATGTATAGGTTTACTTGTATCTAAAGGGTTAAAAAAATTTCACAAGTTTGTCCAATAAAAGTGGCGCACGTTTTGCGCCATTTTCCAAAACACGTAGCGTTATTATTTTTTGGGATCTATGGCTCAGTGATGGCTTATTTTTTGCATCTCGAGCTGACGTTTATAATTGTACCATTTTTGCGCAGATTCTACGTTTTGATCGCCTGTTATGGCATTTTGTGTAAAACTTGCGGCGACCAAAAAACGTAATTTTGGCGTTTGGAATTTTTTTGCCACTACGCCGTTTACCAATCAGATTAATTGATTTTATATTTTGATAGATCGGGCATTTCTGAACGCGGCGATACCAAATATGTGTATATTTATTTATTTTTTAACCATTTAATTTTCAGTGGGGGGAAAGGGGGGTGATTTGAACTTTTAGGTTTTTTTTTTTTTAAAAACTTTTTTTTTTACTTTTTTTTTTATTTTACTAGTCCCCCTAGGGGGCTATAGCGATCAGCAATCCGATCGCTGATCGCTATCTGCTGATCACAGCTATACAGCTGTAAACAGCAGATTCAGTCACTTTGGTTTTCCCTCTGCTCTCGGCCGAGGGAAAACGAAAGTGAAACATCATAGCAGCAGGCGTCATCACATGACCCTGTGCTACGATGGCAACCACCGATAGTCACGTGATAACACACGTGAGCGGCGGTAAGTAACAAACATGGCCGCGCGCATTTAAATCTTGCTGCCAGACTTTAGCAGCAAGATTTAAGGGGTTAATGGCCACGGGTGGAAGCGATTCCACCCTCGGCTAGCAGGCACACATGTCAGCTGTTTAAAACAGCTGATATGTGTGCCGATCCACGCCGCCTGCCCGCGGCAGGGGGCGGGGCTTAACGGGACACGATCCTGGACGGATAGATCCGTCCAAGGTCGTGAAGGGGTTAAATAGGAGAATTATATGTATCGAGTCTCCCATGTGGCTGTCACACTGCTTCTGGGTTTTCTCATCATTAACCCTCATACATATTCACTGCTACCTCTGCCCAAACTCTGTGACAGCTTCTGTGATTTTTCAAATGAACACATCATTTCCATCGGGATTAAATAAAAGGTCTGATTTATTAGATTTTTATTAAAACTAAAAAATAAAATCATGATTACAACTTACATTGTTATATTAACATATCATCTTTTTCTGTTTCAATATTTGCATAATGAATTAATGTTGTCATTTTCTGCTTTAATATTTGCATAATCAATTAATGTCATCATTTCCCTCTAATTTTGTACTATTTAATTGTGCCGGGGATCCGCCTTTGTATGCCAGCCTCTGTGATTGTTTGCGGTCAGACTGCCAGCTTGGCAACATCTGTGATTGGTTATGGAATGTAAAAATAAATTATTGGTAAAACTGAGGCAGGGTCCCCCCTATATTTATACCCAGCACAGATAAAGTAGACGGCTACAGGTTGCAGCCTACAGCTGGGCGTGTTATCTTGGCTGCGTATCAAAATATGAGGGACTCGATGTGACTCTTTTAAATTATTAAAATTATTTTTTTTAAAAAACAGCATGCTGCCCCCCTTCAATTTTGATACCCAGTCAAGATAAAGCCAACAGCTGGTGCCTGGTATTCTCAGGCCAGGGAGGCCCATGGGTATTGGACCTTCAGGCTAAAAATAGCAGCCTACAACTACCCCGATTGAAACATACATTGATGCAACAATTCCGGTGCTTTACCCAGCTCATCCCAATTTCCCTGGAGCAGTGGCAATCAGGGTAATAAAAGGGGTTAATGACAGCTGTGATGTGAAAAATCAAAGCTGCCAGCAAGCCTGAGGTTAGTAATAGGAAGGGGTCTCTGATACCCCCATTACTAACCCTGTAAGTAAAAATAAACACAAACATAAAAATCCTTTATTTTAAAAAAAAAACAAAAAACACCATCTTTCTCCAATTTATTAACCCCAAAACACCCTTGCAGGCCCAACATAATCCATATGAGATCCCATGATGATCCTGGTTCTGCAATATCTGTGGTTCCAGTGCATGGACACGTTAAAAAACCTCACCACTTACTGCGGCTTCAGAGACACACTTACGGAGCCGCAGCTCTGAGCAATGACATCACTGAGTTCACTTGAGGTCACCGATGAAGGTTCCCACAGTACATCAGCTGTGACCTCAGTTGAACTAACCTCTGTTGAACTCAATGACCTGACCTCAGGTGCTCATTGAACTCAATGCCAAATTACCAGATTAGGCAATGTGTGGACACTGCATATTTGGGTGCAGACATTTCTTCATCAAATCTGCATCTCCTGGTAAAATAACTTAACCTCTGGTTACGTCTGGGATGACATATTGTTGGAAACCTATCACATTTGTTTCCCACTTTTTTAAGATGATGAAATCTGTCTTCACATGCTGACTATAGTTTATTGCTGTGTTGGTCAGTGTGCTGCTGTGTTTTAGTTCTGCTGGTGACTATGTTGCATGGTGCTTGGAGGTATTGTGGAGTTCTCCAGTTGTCTTGTTGTTTCCTCCTTGCTCTTATTTTCTTTCTTACCTCTTATTGTCTTCTTATTGTCTTATACCTTTGTGAATGTGTTGTGAAATAGAGTTTTGGTTTCCCCTGTTTGTCTTTCTCTGTTGGTTTTATCACACTCCTGTCCCGGTCCTCCCCTGAGGTAGAGGGGAGGGGGTATAAGATCAGGGCTGATCAGGAGCAGGGACAGGAATATGGATCAGACATCTTTACTTTCAAAAGTAACTCCGACATCAGGGATAGGTAGGGTCCCCCTGAGTGTCTAGGACAGAGGTCTCAAACACGCGGCCCGCAGGCCACATGCGGCCCCTGAGCCTGCTTGTTGTGCCCGCAGACCTCGTGACGATCATTACTATGCAGGGGGCCGGTGCTGGCAGGGCTTTATTACAGTTGCTGCATTTGCGGCACAGGGCGGGCTAGGAGCTCTCTGCACTATACCAATCAGGACCGGAACAATCGTGATCGCAGGGGTGGCCACACAGGAATCACAGGAGGCAGCAGCTGTTCTGGAGCTATCACATGTCACAGCTACTTAAGCAATTGCTTATTTCCTGCTCTCCACGCCCATAATCCTGCCCACCTCTTTCCACTGAAGCCGATGCTGAGAGGTGGGCGGGATTATGGGCACAGTGATCACCTAGCCGCTGGCTTTGGGCATCTCCTGGGTGATGGATATCCCATTGGGCCCCAGACAGTCTCTACTTCAGCATACAGTGCATATGCTGCATGCTCCATCCATGAGGAGAGGGGAGAAATGCTGAGCACAGCCATCCCCTACCTACACTCACTGCTCCGGAGCTTCGCAGGAGTAAGCCCCACCTACCGGGAGTAAGCCTCGCCGACCGGAACGGAGCTTCTGTGGAGTCTCAGGCCTGTGCAAGGAGTGCTGTAGAAATGAGAGACTTCTGAGGAGTTTGTATTCCTCTCTCCTGCACTGCCATTGCTCTGTAGTCGGCAGTAGCAGGAAGCTCCAGAAGAACATCATGCTACCTAAAGGGAGTACTAGAGCTCCCTGAATGATGACTCTAGCCTCACTGCCCTCTTCTATCCTCCTATTTGCCTCTCACAGCTGTGAGAGTCTGAAATGTGATTGTGTCAGCAGTGCAGTAGGACCCTGTGAGTTCTGCCTGCCTGCACTGATCAGCAGGGTTTTGGGTCAGAGACCCTGTAGATGTAAAAGTTACCTCAGAGAAAGTGTGCTGAGTAGTGATGGGCAGTCCGCCTCTTTTTGGTGATCCGGTTCCCATGGCTCCGCTCACCAAAAAGAGGCGGATGTTTTAGATCGTGCTCGGCTCCTTATTAAATATGTGTTCACTCCAGGTGAACACATATTTAAATTTATAGTAATGCCGCCAAACCCCGTCCACTTACAAGTGACCGATTAGATTGTTGAGTAGGCAGAGTTTAGCAGCGGGTGGGCGGGGTTCCAGTGGCGAAAAGAGCCGTTTAGAGATCTTATTGGCTCACACTGGGGATCCGACTCCTGTCGGTCACAGTGTGGCGCCCTGGACAAGCCAGGACGTCACAGGTACTGCAACAACACACCCCACACCCCGGTTAGGCACATCAGCCGCACACACAAATCCTTGTTGCCTCCCTCCAGGGGCTGATGTCCACACCAGGTGGGGTGGAGCCAGGCGGTTGGCCCCACCCACTGATGAGTTCACAGTCCTGGAGGCAGGAAAAGGAAGTCAGATCAGTGCAGTAAGGGAAAGTGAGAGGAGTAAAGTGGTAAAGGAGCAGACTGACCGTGTCCGGGTACGTGGCCCGGGCACCTTCGAGCAAGGTTGGCAGACGGTGGTGACCGTCTGCAGGCGAGGCCGATTGACGCACAACCGTAAGGACCGGGGTCGGGCGGTGGCCCGCCGGTACCGGACCGGGGAGCGAAGAAAAGCCAGCACCATTCGGCAGGGCCTACGGACCCCGACCAGGCTTGGAGTTGCCGTTAAATCGGTCAAATCCGTCAGCGACGGGAACCTCCGGGATTTCCCAGCAGTAAAGACCCGACTGAAGGCAACTGCTCAACCGTGAAGGGAAATACAGCTACCGCCACAGCTAGAGTTCCCAGGGCCAGAGCCTGCGGGCAAACAGAGGCTCCTCTAGCAAACACACCGCTGGGGAGCGGGTTACCGGTGGGAAGCCATCGGAGCCGAAAACACACTGAAGGTGCAGGGAGAGATAGTGACCGCCAACCTACCGGGAGTGACCACCGCAGCCGTCTGTGGGACTCGTCCATCCAGCCGTTTGTTTTACCAGAGAGTCCGTGTACGTTACTGGCTGAGTGAGTACCACCGTGCCGTCTGGCACTGTGCTGCCCCCGCGACCCTGCACCTCCCCAACTCCTGCCATCCATCTTCCCAATTGCCATCACCGGGCCCCGGGATCCCCAAATCCCCCTTCCCACGGAGGGGAGAGAAACATCTCGGCTGCTCCCCGTCATCGCTCCCGGGATCCCCGTCCAGAGCAGCGGTGGTGTTCCATTATCACCACAAACCGTGGGTGGCGTCACAGACTACATCCCCAAATCAAACCACCCCTTTCACTCACGGGCGAGGAGCGCCGCTCGAGTCCCCGGATCCGACCCACTGCTCGAGCCACCGAGCAGCAGCAGCAGCCAGACCCGAGCCGCCAGCGCGGTCGAGCAGCGCACCCCCCGCCCGCGACAACAGCAGGGAGCCGGATCTTTGTGTCGGATCATTCACGACTGACACATCACTAGTGCTGAGCCCGGGCTGCCTGAGAGAGACAGTTGTGTGACTGCGGGCTAAAAAAGAGTCTGAAAAGAGAAAGAGATTAGAGAGACTGTTGGAGACTATTTTTTTTTCTTTCATTATCTTTTCCTCACAAAAGAACCAGGAGCTGTGCTGAAGAAATTGGACCGTGTTGTGTGAGAGAAAAGAGCTCCAGTTTCCTGAAACGTCACTGAACCGCCACCCAATAGCAGCGGAGGGGTGGAGATGAGCGAGACGTAACATCCCGCCCACCTCCTTCCTTCCTCATAGCGGCCGGGAGGCAGGTAGGGAGAGCTTCCTCGCTCCTGCGGCGTCACACGCAGCGATGTGTGCTGCCGCAGGAACGAGGAACAACCTCGTTACTGCTGCAGTAACGATAATTGAGAATGGACCCCCGTGTCGCCGATTAGCGATTTTGCACGGTTTTGCAATGATGCAAAATCCCTTATCGGTGTCACACGCAACGGCATCGCTAATGCGGCCGGATGTGCGTCACAAAATCCGTGACCCCAACGACTCCGCATTAGCGATGTCGCAGCGTGTAAAGCCCGCTTAAGTCCAGGGTCCCTGCATGGCAGGACCGGGGTGAAGACATCCTTAGAGCAAGAAGAAGATTTTTGTGTTTCCTTTTTTTTCCTTCTTTGGAATTATTTACAGCGGACTCAGACTACAGGCCTGTGTGAAGCTTCCCTTGAAGTTAATGTGACGCCCTGGGCAAGCCAGGGGTCACAGGTCACAACACCACCACACCCCACACTCCAGGTAGGCACATCACAGCTAAACTACAAATCCTTGTTGCCTTCCTCCAGAGGCTGATGATTCACACCAGGGGGTGGGCCAGGCGGTTGGCTCCGCCCACCAAGGAGATCACAGCTCTGGAGGCGGGAGAAACCAGGCAGATAGCTCAGGGAGGAGCAGGAGTGAGGAGTTAAGTGGAGGAGTAAACAAGAAGTGAAAGTAGAGAAGTGGTAAAGGAGGAAAGCAAGTGAAGTGACAGTAAAGAAAGAAAGCCTGAAGGGTCCAGCTTTGTGTAGGGCCAGGACAGCAAGGTCAGCGACGGCGGTGACTGTCTGGAGGGGGACCGTTTGGAAGTTCCTGGAAGGACCCCGTTGGCTGTGTGCCTGGCGGTCTGGAGCAGTGTTCCGAAGGACAGTCAGCACCAGGGCAGGGGCCTCTCGGACCCCGGCAAGGCTAGGAGTCACCAAATTTGCCGAATCCGTCAGTGAAGGGGACGTAGATCCCCCAACAACCAAGTCCCGATTGAAGGCAACAGCCCAACCTGAAGCAGAGAGACACCGCCACCGCCACGGCACCAGTTTCTCAGGGCCAGAGCCTGCGGGCAAAGTGTAGAGCTCCTCCGGCCCAGATTGTAGTCGGGGAGCGGGTAACCGGGGGGAATCCACCGCTACCACAAGTCAACCATAGGTGCAAGGAAGAGTGACATCACCGTCACCTACCGGGAGTGCAGGTGCAGCCGTCTGTGGGACCGTCCTACCAGCCGTTTGGTTTACCGTACAAACTGTGTCCGTGTCTCAGGCTGAGTGAGTACCACAGTGCCGCAAGGCACAGCGCTGCCCCCCGCGTCCCTGCGCCCACCAGGCCCCGCACCTCACAAACCATCACCGGGCCCCGGGATCGCCAACCCCTGCCCACGGAGGGGCAACACAACACCTGGCTGCTCCGCATCACCATCCCCGGGATCCCCGTATTGAGCAGCGGTGGTGAAATCACCACAACCGTGGGTGGCGTCACGAACTATAACAATCCCCACACCCAACAAAACCCCTTTCACTCACGGGCGAGGAGTGCCGCTCGAGAAACCCCCGGGATTCGGCCTACGGCTCGAGCCACCACTGAGCAGCGGCCGCCGGACCCGAGCAGAAGGGGGCGAGCGTAGTGTGCTGACACCCTCCTCCCCGCCCGCGACAACTTGGCGTCACGAACAGGATCTTACCGCTCTGCTGTCTGGTAGAGGTGCGCCTTGTTACCGCCGGAGGCATCCGGCAGGAAAATTTCAGAAGCCGCCATTTTTGGCGCGAAAAGTTCCCGCTCGAGCGTCTTCTCGAGCAGTAGCGGCGCGAAGGCCAAAACCAACATGGCGGACGTTATAGCCACCGTGCGGAGACGCGAGGAGGAAGCGGAGGAAGGGAGGGTGAGTGACCCACGCCCCTATGTCCCGGAGGGACCGGTCGCTGCGGCTGAGGGACCCGGTCCAAGCCCTCTTCCCCCGTTGCCTCCCTCGCCACCCGTCTCGGGGGCCGTGACCCCGCCACTAGGTCCGCTACCACCGCAACCGGTAGCGATACCCAGCCCGTCCGCCCCAGCGGACTGACCTGTAGCCGGAGAGCCCGTAGCAAACCGGAGGTGTTGCCATGGAAGGCCCCGAAGATTGTGCCAGAGACAGTCCCCGAGCAGTTTCCCGAGCCGGAGCCGATGACCCGCTCCGAGCCGAAGGCCCAGCTGCGGAAAGCCCCTGTGCCCATCCCCCACACCTCGGCTGAGGTGGCGCCGGGTTGTTGCTGCAAGGCAGCGCCCAAGGCCATGACACCGCGGGATACGCCGCCCACCTTCCTGACAGTGGGTAACGTTCTGGATGTCCCGCGGGGCTCAACCCGTGCGCCGGCGCTGGCAGCAGCGCCATATTGGGATAGGGAGCCGACAAAGCTGGGCCTGGAGATCATGGAGAGGGAGAGAAGGAAAGCCGAGCTGGTGGCCCGAGCCATTCGGGAGAAAGAAAATCTTCGGCAAGCGACCTTCCGTGTCCGGGGCCCGTTGTATGAAGGGCAGGTGAGGCGGTTTGATGTCCACCGGGGCTACGGATTTATATATGAACCGGGCCTGGAGGCCGAAGTGTTTGTGGCCCGGCGGGATGTGAATGCCCACCTGCCCGAGGAGCATCCTGGCCGTAACCTTATACCGGGGGACATGGTGCGGTATACCCGGCACTGCGGAGAGAGGGGGTGGTTTGCCCTGGATGTGAAGCTCAGGGGCAGCAACGAGAGCAGGGTGAGCTCTGCACCCCCTCCCTCGGATGAAGCAGCAGAAAG
The DNA here is from genome assembly GCF_048569485.1 of Anomaloglossus baeobatrachus. Classification (NCBI taxonomy): domain Eukaryota; kingdom Metazoa; phylum Chordata; class Amphibia; order Anura; family Aromobatidae; genus Anomaloglossus; species Anomaloglossus baeobatrachus. The sequence continues at coordinate 220,044,569 of NC_134356.1, forward strand.
ACCGGAGTAGGGCAGCGAATGCCCGTTGCACTGTCCCCGTTGGGACCACCACTGAGTTTACAGTTTGTTGAAAAGTTGAAAAATGATAAGAAGAAAATGATAATTACCGAAGTTTCACCTGATTGTCTGTGTGATTTGCAACCGGCTGGAGCCGGCACCGTTGTCCCTGTGGGGACCGTTTAAAAGTTGCATAAGGGACTCCTTATGGACAAGCCCGTGAACTTGCAGGGCACCACAAACGTTAAGTGGCTTGTAAATATGTTGGTTACCATTACCGTTTCCGCAATGCCGCCTCCGGAGAGGCAGGTTGGAGGGAGGGCCCTGAGCAGAGCAGGCTGGGGCCCAGCCACCAAAGGAACCGGTGGCTACCCTCTGGAGGGGAAGGACAGATCCCGCTCGGGTAACTTGTGCTGGACTGTGGGTCAAGGGGTGCTGCCTGGGTTTTAGGGGCAGCATCAGGGCCAGGTTGCTTGGGTGGGAGAGAGCGGAAACCGTAACTGTAAACCGTTGCAACGTTTAAGAAATGTGCCTCCCGTCTTGGGAAGAGTTATTATTAAAAATGTATATATGTTAATTTCAAATGTTATCTTTTTCAGAAAAATAAAACCGGTGTAGGACGGCAGCCCGCGGACGGTCTGCATTTTGCTAAGGGGGAATGTGACGCCCTGGGCAAGCCAGGGGTCACAGGTCACAACACCACCACACCCCACACTCCAGGCACATCACAGCTAAACTACAAATCCTTGTTGCCTTCCTCCAGAGGCTGATGATTCACACCAGGGGGTGGGCCAGGTGGTTGGCTCCGCCCACCAAGGAGATCACAGCTCTGGAGGCGGGAGAAACCAGGCAGATAGCTCAGGGAGGAGCAGGAGTGAGGAGCTAAGTGGAGGAGTAAACAAGAAGTGAAAGTAGAGAAGTGGTAAAGGAGGAAAGCAAGTGAAGTGACAGTAAAGAAAGAAAGCCTGAAGGGTCCAGCTTTGTGTAGGGCCAGGACAGCAAGGTCAGCGACGGCGGTGACTGTCTGGAGGGGGACCGTTTGGAAGTTCCTGGAAGGACCCCGTTGGCTGTGTGCCCGGTGGTCTGGAGCAGTGTTCCGAAGGACAGTCAGCACCAGGGCAGGGGCCTCTCGGACCCCGGCAAGGCTAGGAGTCGCCAAATTTGCCGAATCCGTCAGTGAAGGGGACGTAGATCCCCCAACAACCAAGTCCCGATTGAAGGCAACAGCCCAACCTGAAGCAGAGAGACACCGCCACCGCCACGGCACCAGTTTCTCAGGGCCAGAGCCTGCGGGCAAAGTGTAGAGCTCCTCCGGCCCAGATTGTAGTCGGGGAGCGGGTAACCGGAGGGAATCCACCGCTACCACAAGTCAACCATAGGTGCAAGGAAGAGTGACATCACCGTCACCTACCGGGAGTGCAGGTGCAGCCGTCTGTGGGACCGTCCTACCAGCCGTTTGGTTTACCGTACAAACTGTGTCCGTGTCTCAGGCTGAGTGAGTACCACAGTGCCGCAAGGCACAGCGCTGCCCCCGCGTCCCTGCGCCCACCAGGCCCCGCACCTCACAAACCATCACCGGGCCCCGGGATCGCCAACCCCTGCCCACGGAGGGGCAACACAACACCTGGCTGCTCCGCATCACCATCCCCGGGATCCCCGTATTGAGCAGCGGTGGTGAAATCACCACAACCGTGGGTGGCGTCACGAACTATAACAATCCCCACACCCAACAAAACCCCTTTCACTCACGGGCGAGGAGTGCCGCTCGAGAAACCCCCGGGATCCGGCCTACGGCTCGAGCCACCACTGAGCAGCGGCCGCCGGACCCGAGCAGAAGGGGGTGAGCGTAGTGTGCTGACACCCTCCTCCCCGCCCGCGACATTAACAGTACTATAGTTTTAAGATACCCGGGTATCCTTTTGTTCAGTGTAAAACCAACGTTGGTAAAATTTAAGGCTTTGTTATTAGTGGTGATAAGTTATACTCAGTGCGCCATCTCAGAGGTTCCCTCAGATGCCCCATTGGATTTACACCTCTTGCCTTTATAGTTAATTGTTTTTCTTTCTTCAACCTGGTGATTAGTAATATAATAATAATCTTTATTTCTACAGCGCCAACATATTCCACAGCTCTTAAATTTATTCCCAGGTCCTGAGGTAATATACATAACCCGGGAACTCTGAGATCAGCGCATTGATTCCGGCTAAAAGTTGAGTGTGTTAATTCCACTTTTGTGGTGCTTTGAGGGATTCTTAAGTCAGTCATTATTTATTCTGAATCATACTCTAATTCTCAACCCAGTAAAGAAACCCTTGTTTATTTCTGCCTGTGTCTCAGTTTGTGACCCACTGGATTCTCTTCGGACCTACGGTCATTACACATCCTGAAGTGAGTACTGGAGCTCCCTGAATGATGACTCCAGCCCCACTGCCCTCTTCTATCCTCCTATTTGCCTCTCACAGCTGCACTCTTCTGCCCCCTCCCCCACAGCTGCGCTGACTTGCCCCCTCCCCCACAGCTGTACTGTCCTGCCCTCTCCCCCACAGCTGCACTGTCCTGTCCCCTTCCCCACAGCTGCACTGTCCTGCCCCCTCCCCCACAGCTGCACTCTCCTGCCCCTCCGCCAAAGCTGCACTCTCCTGCCCCCTCCCCCACTGTCCCACTGTCCTGACCCCTCCTTCACAGCTGCACTCTCCTGACCCCTCTCCCACAGCTGCACTCTCCTGCCCCCTCCACCACTACCCTCTTCTATCTTCCTATTTGCCTCACAGCTGCACTCTTCTGCCCCCTCCCCCACAGCTGCACTCTCCTGCCCCCTCCCCCATAGCTGCACTGTCCTGCCCCCTCCCCTACAGCTGCACTCTCCTGCCCATCCTCCACTGCCCTGTAACTGATGATATGCCTCACCGCTGTCCTGTGATGGTGGCCCACCCTCCTCATCTTGATGGTTTGCTGTCAGACATCCAACTTTCTTATTTCTTTGTATATACAGTGTGTACAAAATGCTCACATATACAGTATATAAAGAGAAATCTAGTGTATATGGCTGCATTTGTGTGAATGTGTACACGTGTGGCATTTTTAAAATTCAGATACTAAAAAAGCAGAATTAATACTAAAAGGGCCAAAAAACCCTCTTAAAAACACCAAAACTCGTGTACCATTAAAAAACAACTACCATTTTTAGATGTAACATGAATAAATCTTTAATGTTATTTATAATACAAATATAATGTACATAAAAAAAAATGTATAAGGTTAAGGCTATATACTGAGATGGGGGACAAACATACAAGCATGAGATGGTAAAGCTGGGTGCTGAGGGAAAGAGGCTCTTTACCTCAGCACCCAGCTTTCCCATGCTTTGCTTTACATTTTCCCTCAGCACCCAGCTTTCTCATGCTCTGATATCCCTCAGAACCCAGATTTCATATATTCTGATATCTATCTTGTTCTCAGTGCCCAGCCGATGCTGAGTGCTGGGTCACCCACCCATGCTCTGCTATACATCTTTCTCTTAACACTCAACTTCCCCATGTTTTGCTATACATCTTTCTCTCACTACCCAGCTTTCCCATGCTCTGATTTCAAGGGCAAGCTGAGTGCTGAGGGAAAGTTGTATAGCAGAGGGTTGGAAACCTGGGTGCTGAGGACAAGATGAATATCAGAACATGGAAAGCTAGGTACTGAGGGAAAAAGGGATATCAGAGCATGAGAAAGCTGGGTGCTGAGGGAAAGAGCCATGTGTCAGCGTATTCATCCTGTACCCCAAGGGGGGGCCCCGGTCCTAATTTTGCACCGGGGCCCATCGAACTCTAGTTACGCCACTGATACCAATGTCAAGCAGGTAATGCTTCATCGCTGTATGAAGTCACCTGCTTGCCTGTGAAAGGTAGAGAGCAGAGAGCTCCTATGTGCACGCAAATGAATCAAGTGTAGTAAAGGCGTACTTGTGCTGGCCCCCTGCATAGGCACAATGCTACTGGGCACATTATTACTGGGCACATTACTACTGGGCACAAAGATGGGTAAATTACTACAAGGCACAAGGATGGGCACATTATTACTGGGCACAAGGATGGATATATTACTACTAGGCATAAGGATGGGCACATTACTACTGGGCACAAGAAATAGATAAAAAAAATTACCACTAAAAATGCTTTTTTACATATAAACGTAACAAAAAAGTGCAGATTTGTTTTAATAAACAAGCAAAAAATGTTCACAAAAGTGATCCTAAGGTGTATAGAAGAAAATGCATGGAATCACTAAAATGTCACTTGGCTCTGCAAAGAATGCGGCCCATACACCCAGCCGAGTTTGAGACCCCTGGTCTAAGAGCACCTGTCACCAGCTTTCTCCATAACATCAGTGACAATTACCGTGATTGTCACTGTACCAGGGAAATCGGAATGAGCAAGGTAAAGTGCCAGAATTAGTGAATCTAATGGATGCAACAATTCTGGGGCGGCCGTGGGCTGCTATTTTTAGGCTAGGTGCCCCAATAATTATGGTCCTCCCCAGCCTGAGAAAACTAGCCCCCAGCTGTCCTCTTTATTTTGGGTGGGTATAAAAATTGGGGGGTACTGCACGCTGGTTTTTAAAATGTTAGATTTAAATATTTTGATACACAGCAAAGATACCGTGCACAGTGGGAGCTGCAGCCTGTAGCCGTCTGCTTTATCTGTGCTGGGTATCAATATACAGAGGGCCCTGCATCATTTTTTTCCAATTATTTATATATTTTCACATTTCACAACTAATCACAAACACTGACATGCTGGCAGACTGACTGCAACCAATCACAGATGCTGTCAGAGAGGGTGGGCGGTGGAAGCAGTGAATATGCTTGACAGCTAATGATCAGACCCGGAAGCGGTGTGACAGCCACACAGGAGACTCGGTAAGTATAATTCTCCTGCTTTAATCTCTATTTTGTTTTCCTTTACCTTTTTTTTCTTTTATCCAGGTGTCCGAACTTAAACAGTAACACTGACTTCCCTGAGAAATCTGTGTTCAGGATCCATGCATGGACGCTAGGTGTCCGTTCCGGCCCCCAAACTTTTCAGTTCAGGTTCACCCATCACTAGTCCTGATGAACATATATATTTTATGTCTTAAGTAAACTTGTTTGCAGTGATCCCACTTTAATCCTTTGAAATCTATTCCTTGACCCTAACAGAAAACGTAATTGTTCCATTCCTCTGCTTGGTTGAGTGGTTCTTCTGTAAGAGCTTCCACCTTATAAACTGGACATTCTTCTTCCTCATTGTAACCCTAACTACCAGGAACTTCTCAAGTTATGTCAAGAACAATGAGCACAATAACGTCCATGTCATCAAAGATAATGGTCATGACTTTCCTCTCTCTCTGTTCCTTGATTTTCTTTCATGCTATTTAAGAAGAAAAGTCTGTCTATCCATTAGTATTTCCTTCAAAAACATATTATAATAATACATTTCTATGTTCAGAACTTAAAAATGGAAAGGATGTTTGTCCACAATATTAATAGTTATGCTCTTTTTGAAAAGATAATCATTAATCTCTTAAGAATTGGCCCATTTTGGCCTTTAAAGCGGGCTTTACACGCTACAATATATCTAACGATGTGTCGGCGGGGTCACGTCGTAAGTGACGCACATCCGGCATCGTTAGTGTTGTTGTACTGTGTGAAACCTACGTGCAATTGCGATTGTACGAAAACACGTTAGTTGCATACACGTCGTTCAAATTGTAAAAATTGAACTTCCGGTTGTTCAATGTTCCCGAGGCAGCACACATCGCAGTGTGTGACACCCCGGGAACGATGAACACAGCTTACCTGCGTCCAGCCGGCAATGCGGAAGGAAGGAGGTGGGCGGGATGTTTACGTCCCGCTTATCTCTGCCCCTCCGCTTCTATTGGCCGGCTGCCGTGTGTCGTCGCTGTGACGCCGAACGTCCCTCCCACTCCAGGAAGTGGATGTTTGCCGCCCACATCGAGGTCGTATGGAGGGTAAGTACGTGTGACGGGATTTAATCATTTGTGAGACACAGGCAACAAATTGAACATGCCGCACATACAATGGGGGCTTGTCTCATCGCATGTGAGATCGCATGTGAAACGTCTCATACAATGAATCCTTATATTTTTATTTTTATTTAATCTATGTCGCTGTATAAGATTTTTCTTCTTGTAGGCTGAGTTGTAATTGTCAGTGGAACTATTTTGGGGTACATATGATTTAACTAACTTTTATTACAATTTTATGGAAAGAAATTGAAAAACAAAGAATTGCTGTTGTGTTTGAAATTTTACACTTTCACAAGCAGATTAAGTAAAATATTAACTTTATGCAGTAGGTCAACGCCATTATGGCAGTATCAAATTGATATAGATTTATTTACATTTTATAACTTTTCATTACACTCAGTACACACTTATAACAAAAAAATCACTGATATAATATTTAGATAAATAAGCGTTTTTGATCACTTTTTATTTCATTTTTATTTTTGCTAGGCTGGATGAACAAAAGCCCAGCAGCTGTTCTGGATAAATATTGATATAGTTTACTATTAGTTTTACTATTATAGTTATAGCTTTACAATTAATCATGGGTCAATATGATAATGGAAATAATCAGTTTATATCGCTTTTTATGTTTTTGTCTTTTTTAATGCACAAGAAAATATTTTGTAACAAAAAATATATATATTTTTTATCATGTTCTACAAGACATAACTTTTTCATTTTTTTACTTGCACAACTCTTCGATGTTTTGCTTTTTTCTAAAAGGAGTTTTTAATAGTAATTAATTTGGAATACATATGATTTTTTGGTCACTTCTTTTTTTATTTTTTTTTATGAGGCGAAATGAACAAAAACTGCAATTCTGCCATTGTTTATTTCTATTGTTTACCGACATTGTGTGGGATAAAAAAAAATGATAAAGTTTTAGGGCTCATGTGCATGTAACTGCTGAATATTCTGCAGCGATTTGACAGCTTCAAATCGCTGCAGAAACACTGCATAATGGATGCAGTTTTTTTGTAGAAAAAGACTATTTCATGCACTATGGCTGCTGCCCTCACCATAGACAGAGTGGGAGCTGCATCCAGAACGCACGGAATAATTGACATGCTCATATTATGAACGCACGGATTTGGGTCAATATTTTAGCACCCAAATCGCTGCGTTCATAAAAGCATCGTGTGCACGTCTCATGCACAATCTTCATAGATTGTGCAGGGGACGCAGGACGCATGCATTTATGCTGCAGTGCAATACGCAGCATAAATGCCTGCAATTACGCAACGTGCGCATGAGCCCTTATAGTACAGGTAGGTAAGGATGCTCCACTTATCTGCTCCCAGCAGCACTGGCTATCATTGGTGGGAGAACAGAGCTGACGAGCACTGTGATTGGTCAGGGGCACTACTGATGGGCGGACCCGCAGATAACCGGGATCAGCGTGTCCAAGCGGGTTTTAAAAAAATGCAGTTCCGGTCTGGAATTGATCCTGGATATCTGCCAGGACGCCAGTCCCCATATAAGTCAAGGGAGAGCAGAATCCAGCGCAGAATCCAGCGCTCTAAAATGGTGGTAGAAGGGATTGGGGGATTAGAGGAAGCGCTTTATGATTCAATCATTTTTATTAGGTTTTCATCAAACACAAACAATACAGACATACACAAAAGAAGAAACAAACAAATAGCAAAATTAGTAAAAACTATGACATCATCAAACTAACCGTTTAGAGGAAACTCTTTATACTTACCAGTCTCCAGTGCTGCTGTAACCAGGGGAGGGATTCAGTCAGTTCTGTCCGGTTCGAGCGAACTGGTTGATAAAATAGTAGTCGGTTCCCCGAACCGGCAATAAACGGCTCCGGCGATCCGATTCCCTGTATTCATTTGTGTTAGCGACCCATGACGTCCTGGGTGTGTCATGACTCCCTGGTACTTAAGGGCCCGTGACATGCCCAGTACGTCATGGCAAAATTGCAGCCCCGGTGCCCCGGTGGCTGCGATCGGTGTAAACAAACCGAAGATTCGAGGAGGAGGGGACCTCTGCCTGACCTCAGGAGGGGTGGTGTCTCCTCCCCAGACCTACGGAGGCTGTGATTGGCTGAGCGGCATTCGTCAGCCAATCACAACCACTATAATGTTTCAGCCATTGAAAATGGCTAAAACATTGAAATCCAGCCATGATCAGTGTAGCTATAGCACTGATCATTGGCTGGAGCTGGGTGACCTCTGTTTCACCCTTCCTCAGCTCTGATTGGAGAGACCGGCCTTGTGACCAATCTCTCCAATCACCATGGATCTGGGGCCAGTGACCGCTCCCCTCAGCTTCACTCCATCCATAGAAGCTGAGGAGAGCGATCCCTGTGCGTACCCCATCAGTAAGTTATAGCCACTGCCCCCGATCCCCGGCTGCCACCTTTCAGCCGCCACCACCCTCCTCCATCTGCTGCCTCCCCTCCATCCTCCACCGCTCTCCCCCATCAGCAGCTGCCCGCTCTCTCCCATCCTCTTCATCTGCTGGCCCCTCTCCCACCTCTCACCCTCCCCGATCTGTTGCCTTCTTCATCTGTTGTGATCGTTCTGCCTAGATCCATCCTGTAAGGTAGCTATCCCCAATCTCACCTCCCACTCTCCCACCCATCCTCCGCCGCTCCTGCATCCGTTGTGCCCTCTCCCATCCTCTGCCGCTTCTCCATCCGCTGCTCCTCCATCCTCTGCGCCCTCTCCCACCCTCCGCCACCCCTACATCCACCACACTCTCCCAACTTCTGCCGCCCTCTCACATCCATCGCTGTTCCCCTTCATCTGCCACTGCCCCCCATCTGCCGCTGCCACCCCATCTGCTGCTCCTCTTCATCTGCTGCTCCCCCCATCTGCTGCCTCTTCGATCTGCCTCCATCTCTCCTGTGATCCTGCTGCTATGCTGATCCATCCCGTAAGTATTGTTCGTGGCTCTTTTCTAACTATTCCCAATCCCACCTCACACTCCCTTCCCCCCCCCCCCGCTTGCCGCCAAGCGCTGATCAGCTACGTGATTGGCTGATCAGTTACGTAATTGCTTGAGGGTTTTTTTTGTGCACCCCAAATTAAAAAAAAAGACAAAACTTGAACAATTAGGTACCTGATTAACAAGCGTCCTGCAGCTGTACTCGACTTTGGACAGGACTACTTTTTTCCATCCCACCTAGTCCCCCCCCTTTTTTCAGCACATCTATGCGTGCGTCCTGATTTTTTTTATGCCATGGGGGGGTCTACTTTCCAAAATGGGGTCACATGTGGGGAAGCTCCACTGTTTCGGCACATCAGGGCTCTCCAAACGCAACATGGTGCGGTTAACGATTCCAGCTAATTTTCTGTTCAAAAAGTCAAATGACGCTCCTTACGTTCCGAGTCCCACCGTGCGCCCAAACAGTGTTTTTTCACCACATAAGAGGTATCAGCGTGCTCAGAAGAAATTGCCCAACAAATCTTGGCATCCATATAATCCTGCTGCCCTTGTGAAAAAGGAATACCCCGGACTGCTGCCCCAAAGGGGCTCAAGGGAGGGCAGCATGACTAGGAGGGATGCCAGGCCATAGGGTCAGTAAGGGGTCAATGTAGAAAGTTAGTTTGAGCGGAAAATCTGGGGGTGGAACTAAGGGGCAGTTAGGACTAGGGGTCAGTTTGATTGGTCAGGGGGTGGTGCTGTTGGGGGTCATATATAGGTCAGGTCAAAGGGTTGGAGGGCATTCCTACCTGGACGGTGACTGGAATCGTTGGAGCGTCTGGATCCTGAAGATAGAAGACCTCATGGCACAGATGAAGAGGATGGTGGAGCAGCGTGGACAGCGGTGGATGAAGGAGCAGCTGCAGCGATGGACCGGCGATGGCGCTGAAGATGGGACCCCCCTGCCTCTGAAGCGGCAGCGAAGATCGCGGCCTCCGGAGCGCCTCAGCCCAGAGATGACACCGAGGAGCCGGCAGCAGAGACGGAGCCCCAGTGGAGGACGTGCGGCGGCGGCGGTGGATCCAGGAGTCGGGACGTCGCGAGGCCTAGGCCGGAAGTCGGGCCGCGGGCATCAAGGCAGCGGGGCGGTGAATGACGTGGCCGGCCTCCCCTCCACTTCCGGTTCACGGCGCACAGTGGTGACGCGCGCATCGCGGCTGCGTGACCCGGCGCGCTCACCTGACCCGGCGAGCTCACCTGACCCGGCGCGCTCACCTGACCCGGCGCGCTCACCTAACCCGCCGCGCTCACCTGACCCGCCGCGGTCACGTGGGTCGGCGCGGTCACGTGGGCCAGCGCGGTCACATGGGCCGGCGTGGTCACGTGGGCCAGCGGGGTCACAGGGCCAGGATGAGGCTGCATTGGCCCCTGCAGCACGTACAGGGAGATGAGCGGTGCCTATGCAGGTGCATAGGGCTCCAGTGCCGGCGGTGGATCCCATATGGAGATGGCCCGGATCAGCGGGGCCTGGCCTTGTGGACCGGAGAACGGACGGCGACAGGATGACATCGGGGACTGCAGGAGCGCTCGGGGATGCCGGCCGGCATGCCCCAGGCAGGCATTATATGGAGACGCCGGCTTCTGGATCGTCACGGACGGCGCTGAGGACAAGTGGTTCTGTAGGCGGACGGGGTCAAAGGTCGAGCCTGCCGGACGGCGGGCTCCCTAGACCTGAGTCCAGTGAGGAGGAGGACGCCATGTCTGAGGAGGACGTCGCGGAGGACGACACCAGGGACCATATCGTTGACGACGTCGAATCGGCTGGAGTGCGACGCGGAGGACATGTGACGGCTGTTTCGGGATCTGCTCGGAGTCAGCCTGGTAAGACCACGGTTTTTCCTATTTCTCGTATGACTGGTTTGGCAGTGGATGGTGAGTCTGGTGATATGAGTGGCGTGCAGGGTTTGAATGTAGTTGGTGGTATGGGCGGTTTGCCTGGTGGCCCGAGTGGTGGGCAGAGTATGAATGTGGGGCCGGGTGACGGCAGCGTGGCATCCGAGTTTTTGCGGTTGGTTAGGGGTTTATTTGCTCCCGTGGGGGGCCCTAGCATGGTGTGGCAGGGAGCGGCTGGTGCGACGGTTGAGGATGTTGTGGCTCCCGCGGCCGGCGCGGTGGCCAGTGGAAATGTTGTTAGTGAGCCGGGGGTGGCGGCTCCCGCTACCGCAGCTGCTGCTGCAGTGGATGTTGTTCGTTTAGATGACAAGGCGAGAGGAGAAGTGTATGTCTGCTTTGATGGGCCGTTGGGGGCGCATTTGAAGCAGGAGATTAGGGAGAAAATATGGAAGGACGAATATGTTGAAATATTCTCGTTACTTCCGTTGGAGAAGTTTAACCTGGATCGGGTTAAACCGGATGAGAGCAAAAAAGATGAGGAAGAGCGGCGGCGTTATCGCCTTATTCCTCGCACTTTTCAGAATTGGCTGCAGGCATTTGGGATACTGGCCAGTGTGGTGGGGGAGAAGGCTCCGGATAACTGTTCGGCGCTTTTTTGTTATCTGGATTCTATCTGTGAGGCGTATAGGACCTATGGGGGAACTGCTTGGCTAAGATATGATGAGCAGTTTCACCAGAGGAAAGCGGTCAGACCCAGTTTACGGTGGGACCACAAAGAAATCAGTCTATGGATGCGGCTGATGGCTGCGCCGAAGTCGGCATCGCAGTCCTTTCCAGGGGGTTCCGGCGGGGGATCATTTGGCACCTCGCCGGGGCCCAAAAAGGGCATTTGCTGGCAGTTCAATGAAAAGGACTGCCGCTTTGGGTCCTCCTGCCGATTTAAGCACGAATGTTTGGGCTGTGGCGGCGCCCATAGTTATCTCAAGTGCTTCCGGAAGGGAAAAGGGAAGGCCGCAGAGTCTTCGTCAAAAAAGGAGGGCCCCAGTGAGGGTAGATCGGATGGCGCCGTTTCTAAGTAGATACCTGGATCGGGTGACGGCGGAGTTGTTGAGTGAAGGTTTTCGTTTTGGTTTTAAGATACCGTCAGTTGTTAAGCCTGGCGAGATTCATTTGAAAAATTTACAGTCCACTCGCTTCCATGGTGATATAGTGGCAGATAAGTTACGGAAGGAGGTGGAATTGGGACGGATGGCAGGCCCCTTTGATGCTCCTCCATTGCCTGACTTGGTGGTGTCCCCGTTGGGGTTGGTCCCAATAAAGGAACCTAACAAGTTTCGGCTGATTCACCATTTGTCCTATCCTACTGGCAGGTCGGTGAATGACGGTATTGATCCTGAGCTGGTTTCAGTTTCGTTTGTTCGTTTTGATAGGGCAGTGGAATGGCTAAGGAAGTTGAGTTGTGGTTCGCTTTTGGCAAAAACGGATGTGGAAGCCGCCTTCCGTCTGTTACCGGTGCACCCGGACAGTTTTCACATGTTGGGGTGTTGGTGGGAGGACAAGTTTTATGTAGATTGTTGTTTGCCTATGGCCTGTTCAATTTCATGTTCTTATTTTGAGAAGTTCAGCTGTTTTTTGGAGTGGGAAATTAAGGAGGAGGCGGGCTTGGATTCAGTGTTGCACTACTTGGATGACTTTTTGTGTATGGGGCCTGCTGGATCCCTACAGTGTTCCCTTTTGCTTCGGACAGTGGAGCAGGTTGCTCGCCGCTTTGGCGTTCCGTTGGCGCCTCAAAAGACGGTTTTGAAATTTCTGGGAATTGAGTTAGATACAGTTGCCATGGAGTGCCACTTGCCGGAGGACAAGCTGGGGGATTTGAGGCGTTGTGTTCAAATGGCCATGGAGGCCAAGAAAATTCGTTTACGGGATTTGCAGTCCCTGTTGGGAAAGTTGAATTTTGCTTGTAGGATTTTGCCGATGGGAAGAGTTTTTTCCCATCGCGTGGCTCAAGCCACTACCGGTGTGTCGCATCCTTTGCATTTTGTACGTTTGAAGGTCGAGCACAAGGCGGACCTGAGAGTGTGGTCCCGTTTTTTACAATTGTATAATGGATGGTCATTGTGGCTTCGTGAGGTGGTGTCCAATGATGAGTTGGTCCTTTATACGGACGCGGCGGGGTCCAGTGGTTTTGGGGCATATTTTGGGGGAAGATGGTGTGTCTGCAGGTGGCCCGAATCTTGGCGGGTTTCCGGTTTGACCAGGAATTTGGCCCTGTTGGAACTTTTTCCTATTGTCGTGGCCATAGAGGTTAGGGGACAGGATCTGAGAGACAGAAAGGTGCGTTTCATGTGTGACAACCTGGGGGTCGTTCAGTGTGTTAACAAGTTGACAGCTGATTCCCCTCCGGTGGTGGATCTCTTGTGGCATTTGGTGTTGAAATGTCTGGAGCTGAATTTGTGGATTTGCGCTGTGCATGTGCCGGGGGTTTTGAATTCCGTGGCTGATGCTTTATCTCGCTTCCAGTGGGACCGTTTTCGAATGCTGGCGCCGGACGTGGAGCAGCAGGAGACCGTGTGGCCCATCTGGTTGTGGGACCTGGTTTGCAGCCGGCCTGGGAATTGATCGAACAATCGGTGACACCCAGTACGTGGCGCAGCTATACTGTGGCGTGGGATCGTTGGCTCGAGTTGGTTACTGAGGTTGGTGGTGATGTACCTGAAGGTGACAGGGTTTATTTAGTTTTATTTATGATGGGTAGGGCAAAGGAAGAAGGCCTGTCATGGTCAGTGGTTGCTGGCAGGCTGGCCGGCATGGCTTTCTTTTTTAGGTTACTGGGCTGGAAGGACGTCACTAAGGATTTCATGGTGCACCAGGCGTTGAAGGGCTACCATAGGGCGAGGGCGTGCTGAGACCTTAGGCGCCCGGTGTCTTTTGAACTGCTGGGCAAGCTGCTGTCGGTTTTGCCCCGTGTGTGTTTTTCGGAGTATGAATGCCGTTTGTTTGGGACCGCTTTTGTTTTGGCCTTCTTTGGGGCGTTCAGAATCAGTGAATTGGTGAGTAGGAACACGAGGAGTCACGGAGGTTTGTTGTTGGAGGACGTGGCATGTGGTGTGGATGCGGTGCGGTGTTGCTTGAGACGGTCAAAGACGGACCAGCTGGGTAGAGGTCGTGTGGTGGAACTGTGGGGTGTACCTGGCCTAGCGGAGTGCCCCGTTAAACGGTTGTCTGCATTTTTAGAAGTGAGTGGAACCCGCCCGGGGTCCCTTTTGTCTCACCAAGATGGGTCAGCCTTGTCCAGTTACCAATTTGTCTGTATCTTTCGGAGGTGCCTGCAGTGTTGCGGTCTCAGCGAGGCTGAGTTCGCGTCGCATTCCTTTCGGATTGGGGCTGCGACTTAGGCGGCTCGCTGGGGCCTGGGCGCGCAGGCTCTCCGTAAGATTGGACGCTGGGAATCGGCTAGGTATAGATCCTACGTGCGGCCAACCTTGTTGTAAGATGTTGGGGGGGTCAGGTCGGGGGCGGTATTTGCTTGGTCCTCATTACCCCTTTTCTTCCCCATGTCCCCTCCCCCTCCCCTCCATGTTGTCACCTTTTTGTCTCGTAGGTTTACCATTGTTGGTGTGGGTGCTCGGTCACTCGTATGTGTATTGGGGTGCTTTTCGTGCGGGAGTAAGACCGAACGGCCGTCAGTTGGGGGTCCCCAGGGAAAAGGCGACAGTGCGATGGATCGGCGTCAGGGGTATGCTGTGGAGTGAAGTGTTGCCTACCTGGCGCCACCATGCAGAGTTGGATAGACCATCGGACGTGGTAGTGCTACACGCGGGTTGAAATGACTTGAGTCTTCAGGCTTCCAGGGACCTGATCCAAGATATAAAGGCGACTGCCTGCGGCTCTTGTCATCCCACCCGGGTCTAGTGATCGTGTGGTCTGATATTGTTGCGCAGCGGGCATGGCGGCGCGCCAGGTCGGTGGAGGCTGTTAACAGAGCACAAAGTAAAGTGAATCGTGAGATTGGGCGTTTTGTTTCTCGGGTCGGGGGTGTCTCTGTTCGGCACCCGGAGTTGGAATCGGCGTCCGCCGACTTGTTGCGGCGGGACGGGGTCCATTTAAATTCGATGGGGAATGATATCTGGGCCTTAGGGCTTATGGAAGGGGTCGAGAAGGCTTTGGTGTTGTGGGAGGACTCGCGCGCACAAGGGGTCATGCGCACTCGCGGTGGCGGAAAGGAGGGGGTTGTCTGAAGGTGGGGGTTTGCACAGAATAGAGTACGGAACCCAGTGCCGGAGCGGGTTACCTCTAGTGGTGCAATTGTTTGGTGAAACGGGTCCTTGCTGGGTTGAGTCTCAGCGGGACACGGTGTGGGCAACATCTGGCCAGAGCTCTCGAGTCGGTGTGTTGCGGCTGAGGGTCAGGAGGTGGGCCGATGTTGCAAGGAACAGTTTGGTCAACCTTCAGTTACCCCCCCCCTCCTTTTTCGGGTGTTCTTCAATGAAGATTTGTAATGTTATATGGCTTATGTTTTGTTATTAATAAATGGGGCTGCTGTGTCCTTTATATCCAATGTCACGCAGTGTTTTGTGTTTATTTTAGATAAGAACCCTGGTGGGTAGGGGGTGTTGGGTGAATGATAAGGCCTTCAGTCAGACATTCCGGAGTCAAGGAATAGCCCGGACTGCTGCCCCAAAGGGGCTCAAGGGAGGGCAGCATGACTAGGAGGGATGCCAGGCCATAGGGTCAGTAAGGGGTTAATGTAGAAAGTTAGTTTGAGCGGGAAATCTGGGGGTGGAACTAAGGGGCAGTTAGGACTAGGGGCCAGTTTGATTGGTCAGGGGGTGGTGCTGTTGGGGGATCGTATATAGGTCAGGTCAAAGGGTGGGAGGGCATTCCTACCTGGACAGTGACTGGAATCATTCCCGCCCGCCCGCCCTGATGGTGGATTCAACATCGACGACAAAGAGGAGGAAGATCGTAATTTGTCGCAGCGGCGGAAAGGAGGGGGGTGTCTGAAGGTGGGGGTTTGCACAGAGGAGGGGATGGAACCCAGTGCCGGAGCGGGTTACCTCTAGCGGTGCAATTGTTTGGTGAAACGGGTCCTTGCTGGGTTGAGTCTCAGCGGGACATGGTGTGGGCAACATCTGGCCAGGGCTCTCGAGTCGGTGTGTTGCGGCTGAGGGACAGGAGGTGGGCCGATGTTGCAAGGAACAGTTTGGTCAACCTTCAGTTACCCCCCCCTCCTTTTTCGGGTGTTCTTCAAAGAAGATTTGTAATGTTATATGGCTTATGTTTTGTTATTAATAAATGGGGCTGCTGTGGCCTTTATATCCAATATCACGCAGTGTTTTGTGTTTATTTTAGATAAGAAGCCTGGTGGGTAGGGGGTGTTGGGTGAATGATAAGGCCTTCAGTCAGACATTCCGGAGTCATGCAATATTTGAGGCTAAATTAACATTTTTGTTGCAAAAATTAAAATGTTCATTTTTTCATTCCACATTGCTTTAGTTCCTGTGGTTTGAGTAGCCTTAGGGGTGCAGTTTTTGGAATGGTGTCACTTTTGGGTGTTTTGTGTCATGTAGACCTCTCAAAATCACTCCAAATGTGATGTGGTCCCTAAAAAAAAGTGGCTTTGTAAATTTTGTTGTAAAAATGAGAAATTGCTCATGAACTTTGAACCCCTATAACTTTATAAAATTTCTTTGTTTCCCCAAAATTGTGCTGATGTAAAATAGACATGTGGGAAATGTTATTTATTAATTATTATGTGTCCTATGTCTCGCTGGTTTAAAAGTATAAAAATTCGAACTTTGAAAATTGGATAATTTTCAAAATTTTCTCCAAATTTCCGATTTTTTTTCACAAATAAATGCAAAAAAATATTGTCCTAAATTTACCACTAACATGAAGTCCAATATGTAATGAAAAAACAATCTCAGAATCACTGGGATCTGTTGAAGCGTTACAGAGTTATAACCTCATAAAATGACACTAGTCAAATTTGCAAAAAATGGCCGGGTCAAGTGTGTAAAAATGGGTGTGGTTACAGAATGGGTGGGATTTAAAGAGAACCTGTTGTTAAATATTTGAATCCCACCCCTGGCTGTAACGCTGCTTCCCAGACCGCTCATTCACCCTCATACATATTCACTGTTTCCCATATCCACCTGAGACTTGGTATGTATAACGCGCCTGCTTTCCCCTTTTTTTTATTGTTCCTTTATTTTTTTTTAATTACCCAAGTTGCCGAATGTGGATCGTTACCCAGAGTTTCCTGAGAACTCCAGGCCCAGGGTTAGTGCTCAGGTATTTTTGAACCTGCACAGATCCGGACTTTTACAGTTCGGATCGATCCATCACTAGTCAAGGCAGCTCAAACCTGAGCAGGAGCTGTGTAATAAGAGTAGCGAGGACAAGCTCAGGTGACAAAAGAATTAGCAGAAGGTGGGATATGCTGGAGTTGGGGTTGACTGTGTATGTTTGGATCTCATAAACACTGCTTCCATCATCCCACTAACAGCACAAATAAAATCTCTAATTTCCATAAAATCCTTCCTCTTTTTTTCCTTTGTGCTAAAGTGTGTTATCAGTAAGTCCTGTTCTCTTTGTGTGTTTAATGGACTACAATAGTTTTTATTTTTTATTTCAGCCCTGGAGTCATTAAAATGCAAGTCCCTGCTTATGTGACGCCCTGGCAAAACCAGGTAGTCACAAAAGTGTCCACCCTCCTTGATACCACCAAAAACCCACACCCAGGTACAAAACACAGCCATTAAAGCCTAGCAACCCCCTCATGATAATAAGGACACACCAGTGGGCGGGATCAGGCAGATGAGAATGCCCACTTAGGGGTCCTGAGGTGTCTGGGGCGGGAACATGAGAGTGGAGTTGAGTTCTGACGGTTGAAGCTGACAGTTCAAGTGTAGTTGAGTGGAAGTGAAGTACAGACTGAGAAGTGTAGTCAGAGGTAGGGGCCCTTGGACTACCCGGCTAGGTGGCAGACAGTAAACAGGGCCACAGGCAACGAAGATCCGGTCGCGGGAGACCTTAAGTGGACCGGGGCAGGGCTGTAGCCCGCCGGTGCCGACAGCAGGAATCCGGTCCGGAGGCCATGCACAGACGGGGTGCCTGGACCCTAGGACGAGGAAGGTTGCAAGCCCCTTGTTAATCAACCAGCAGAGGACGAGGTTTCAGGCCTTGTTCTCCAGAAGCCGGGAAAGCGAAACGGAAGCCTGACGCGGGGGATAGGGTGTTCGTCAGAACCCACAGAAATCCCAAGGGTCACATTTTGTGGGCCACAGCTCTCAAACATACACAGTACCCTGAGCGGACTTCCCCGTTCCATGCGGAGTCGTCCTACAAAAGAGACAAACACAGAGTGTGGGACCCGAATACACCATCCAACAGCGACCGGTCACTGGCAACTTGGTTTACCACTGGACTTGTGTGTGATTACTGAACTGTGAGTACACCATTGATCCCCGGTCCAACCCGGCACGCCACCTCCAGCAGCCATTACTCCCATGTACCGATAACGGGCCCCGAGACTACACCTCCCCTACCCGTGGAGGGGATCCCATTTTGCTGCCCCTGCTCCATCAGCCCTGGGTGCACCATCACCAGGCAGTGGCAGTGTCACCATCCCTCACCACAACCCACGGGTGGCGTCACCGACACAACAAATCCCCTGTAAATATTCCCTCTTCCAACGGTTGTGAGGACGGATGGCCATGCGAGCCCGGGTCTGGTCACCACTCGGGCCGCAGCAGCGAACCCGGATCCGAGCGGCTCCAGAAGCGGCAGCGCCCCCTGCCCGCAACACTTACGTGCCGCCATCTTCATCTGTTTCCAGAATCACCCTGGGTGGCCTCTAGTGGTTTGTAACCTGCCGGCAACTCCAGTGTTTCATGGAGCGCCAGAGGTCACAAATCAATACAAGTCTATGAGAGTCTCGTTCTGGACTCATTCTTCTTCTCGTAGACTTGTATTGAAACTTTGTGACGTAACTTCTGACTTTCAGACAGTCAGATATTACAGGCACAAAATGGCACTGTGGGACTTAAGTGGCCCCGATAAATGGTGAAAACGCCAGAGGATGAGTATAAAACTGAGGGCAAGGGACTTAGCTTTAAAGCACCCCTCCAACGCTGAACCCCTCCCACCACTGGAGTGGTGATTTAAAAGGGAACTCTTTCCTCTCCTCCTGCATCCAGCTTGTTTTTTTCTCTGTTGCCTGTCCTTTGTTGAAGAGAAGTAAAAGGGGTGGTCCAAAAAAAGTATATTTTAATGAATAGATCTTTGAATAATAATAAGTTGCATTGCCGTCACCTACTGTATCCTCACCCCTCTCTTGTAGACTATGAGTGGGGTCCTCTCTCCTCCTATACCAGTCTGAGCCTTGTTTTGCTTATGAATATTGTACTTGTCCCTACTATCACATGTAAAGCGCCATGGAATAAATGGCACAATAATAATAATAATTATTATAAATAATAATAACACATTTCCCTGACTGAGGTAACAAAAGTGAATGTTTCTGCCGAGGTTTCAACCCTTTGAGCTCATCATAAATCAGGTCAGTGATGTAGGATCTACAGCATCTATATCACTGACTTGATTTTTGATGAGCTCACAGGACTCGTGACTCAGGAGAAACACTCAATCCTGTGATAAAACAAACAGTGAAATGTGTTACCTCAGAAAGTAGCAGCTAAGAGCCCCTGTTGTTTTGTCTGTATACTCACTTATCATAAGTGACTTAAGCTGGGTTTACACACTGCAACATCTCAAACGACATCGCTGTAACGTCACCGGTTTTGTGACGCAATAGCGATGTTGTTTGCGATGTTGCAGTGTGTGAAACCTATCAGCGACCCGGCCCCTGCTGTGAAGTTGTAATCGTTACAAATCGTTCAGGACCATTCCTAGGTCCTTTGTTTCCCGCTGTGCAGCAAGCATCGCTGGAAAGTTTCAGTGTGTGAAAGACTTTGCAGAGACTTTGTTAGCAACTTCCCTTTCAAAAAGCTGCTTATCAACGTCCCCAACAACCAGCTAGGTCGCTCTGCAGGTCCGGATCGCTGTTGCGTTGTTGGCCAGGTTTGCCTGTTTGACTGCTCACCAGCGACTTAGCAGAGACTTAGGGAGGTCGCTGTTACGTCACAAAACCGGTGACGTTACAGCGATGTCCTTTGCGATGTTGCAGTGGGTAAACCCAGCTTTATGCTTGTCCTCCTGGCCAGGAGCTGTGCTATGTGCAGACCATGAACTGGTGCATCTGTGTAATGTCAGAGTGGGTGAGTACTATCGGATTTTGTTATTTACATGATAGGAAATAGTTGGAGTCCACTTTTCTAAAAGTGGGAAACCTTTTAGAGTTACTGTAGATCCTGATTTGGTTAGAATTTTGTGAAGAAAGAATTCTGTACAACCCCAGACAGGACAATTGCAGGGAATCAGACCACTTATCAGTATTAACCCAGGGTTAATATAAGAGTTGCTCCCATATGTAGCAATAGAGAACATTTCCAATAATGACATTATAT
Source organism: Anomaloglossus baeobatrachus (assembly GCF_048569485.1). Classification (NCBI taxonomy): domain Eukaryota; kingdom Metazoa; phylum Chordata; class Amphibia; order Anura; family Aromobatidae; genus Anomaloglossus; species Anomaloglossus baeobatrachus. The sequence goes on from NC_134356.1 coordinate 220,064,926, forward strand.
TAGGAAATTGCTAGTTATGCATATAGTAGTTAAATCTGACTATTGATAATTGCATATTACAATGTTACTATTTGACGCATGGATAACCTCAATGACTGCTAATCTCACATTGTCTTCCCTTATCTTAATCATAATAAAGAGATGTAATTAAAAATGGGAGATTGGTTGCTTCCTATTAACTTTTTCTTTTCTCATGACAGTCTATCTGGCAGGCGGCTTTATGGAACAAACACCTGTGCCCTAAGGATTACAACTAAAACTTAATTACAGGAGCAACCTATCAATTTCTACCCAATTAAATTAAGTAAATATAGGAGACAGAGGCAAACACAGCGTAAGATAGCAAGTGCCATGGTCTGGACACAGTGTTGTCATATTTCACTTATCTTATCAGTTGTATTTATACCAGCTGTAACTTGAAATGATTACATGAGCACACAGGCACGTCTCCAGTCCACCACTCACCTGCCTCGGTCTGGACACACATGGCACTTATTGTCACGTAGAGTAATGTCCTTGACTAAAAATTTTTACAATAAACAATGATTTTTTTCTTTTTCTTTTTAATGGAAATAACAATAAGGAAACAGCTGTTCATTAAACAAAACAATGCACATGTGTACAATTAGGCAACGTTGTATAGTACATAACTAAAAGGACATCAAAATAGAAAAGTATTATAATCTAGAGCATTGGCTTCAATCTTTCTGAACTTGACCACCACATTCAGCTCCGCGAGAGTATCATCACCACTGTTTAAGTATCTGTCACACTGTACTAAGGGAGACGCTGAAGCTACAAGCAGTATAGCTTCAGAGTGCAATTAGCAGGCAAACCAGCAAAGGGCAGTAGAGTAGTCAGTAAACCTGGTCAGCAGCAGGAGGTCTCATCAATAGCACGGGGATAATCTAATCGTGGTCAGGTGATAGCCAAGGTTCGGAAGCCGGGAAGTCACGTATGCAACAGAGGGAAGTGACGGAGCCAAAGTTTGGAATGAGGATACAGGTCAGATCACAGGAAGTCCAAGTACAAACAAGGGAGAAGGACAAACAGGTCAGGACCAGGATAAGACAAACAGGGAAGGGTACGCAGTAGACAGGAGCGGGTAGTCAGGGACAGGCGGAGGAGAGTAAGCAGACAAGGTATCTGGGAGGCTGGACAGATCAGGTAACAAACCAGAACCAATAACACACGCTGCAGAGCATAAACTATCACTGGCACTGAACCAGAGGTGCAGCACCAGGATATAGTGTCCAGGAAACCAAAGTGAGGAAGGGCGGAGTTAACCCCTGACATGACCAGGCCGGAGCTGGGTGACATAATGAAACCACAGCGTCCGATACAGACCTGGATCATGACAGTATCCGACGCCAACACCATTTATTATGTGACCGAATTCGACTGTGTAAATGGAGAAAATGTTTTTTGGTTGTCCAAGAAATTTATTTTCACACAAGGATATGTGCACAAAACGTCTTTTAGACATCAGCATATTTGTATTGTTTTTTTAAACCAATGTTATTTTTCCTGAAATGTTTTTTCTGTTTTGTTTTTTTTTTGTTTATTTCATATATAAAATAGTGGTGTGTTCAAAGCGGAAGTCAACCAAAGAATGCCAGGTAAAAGGTTCTTTTAGCCACTTCATGACTTTCAAAGCCTGAAATGGTTAAAAGAAGTTACAAAAGACGGAACATGTGCACAGTAAATCGTTTTGATATGTTTATTCTTTTTGACAATTTTTTTCTCACTGAAGACAAAAGGATCGTCACCATCAGTCCAAAATCGGAAATGCCATATCTCCACCAAAATCATCTATTGTGGAAGAGTATGGAGGCCCTATACACATTGGACTGTCATCCGAGCCAAAACTCTAATGTGTATGAGGGCTTAAAAGTGTTATCCAATGAACAAAGTATGTTTTATTCACTAGATCTTGGAATAATATTGTTTCACAATAAGATGTGTTAAACAAAAATGTTCCTCTGCTGAGATAGTGTTATACAGTTAGGTCCAGAAATATTTGGACAGTGACACAAGTTTTGTTATTTTAGCTGTTTACAAAAACATGTTCAGAAATACAATTATATATATAATATGGGCTGAAAGTGCACACTCCCAGCTGTAATATGAGAGTTTTCACATCCAAATCGGAGAAAGGGTTTAGGAATCATAGCTCTGTAATGCATAGCCTCCTCTTTTTCAAGGGACCAAAAATAATTGGACAAGGGACTCTAAGGGCTGCAATTAACTCTGAAGGCGTCTCCCTCGTTAACCTGTAATCAATGAAGTAGTTAAAAGGTCTGGGGTTGATTACAGGTGTGTAGTTTTGCATTTGGAAGCTGTTGCTGTGACCAGACAACGTGCGGTCTAAGGAACTCTCAATTGAGGTGAAGCAAAACATCCTGAGGCTGAAAAAAAAGAAAATATCCATCAGAGAGATAGCAGACATGCTTGGAGTAGCAAAATCAACAGTCGGGTACATTCTGAGAAAAAAGGAATTGACTGGTGAGCTTGGGAACTCAAAAAGGCCTGGGCGTCCACGGATGACAGCAGTGGTGGATGATCGCCGCATACTTTCTTTGGTGAAGAAGAACCCGTTCACAACATCAACTGAAGTCCAGAACACTCTCAGTGAAGTAGGTGTATCTGTCTCTAAGTCAACAGTAAAGAGAAGACTCCCTGAAAGTAAATACAAAGGGTTCACATCTAGATGCAAACCATTCATCAATTCCAAAAATAGACAGGCCAGAGTTAAATTTGCTGAAAAACACCTCATGAAGCCAGCTCAGTTCTGGAAAAGTATTCTATGGACAGATGAGACAAAGATCAACCTGTACCAGAGTGATGGGAAGAGAAATGTTTGGAGAAGAAAGGGAACGGCACATGATCCAAGGCACACCACATCCTCTGTAAAACATGGTGGAGGCAACGTGATGGCATGGGCATGCATGGCTTTCAATGGCACTGGGTCACTTGTGTTTATTGATGACATAACAGCAGACAAGAGTAGCCGGATGAATTCTGAAGTGTACCGGGATATACTTTCAGCCCAGATTCAGCCAAATGCCGCAAAGTTGATCGGACGGCGCTTCATAGTACAGATGGACAATGACCCCAAGCATACAGCCAAAGCTACCCAGGAGTTCATGAGTGCAAAAAAGTGGAACATTCTGCAATGGCCAAGTCAATCACCAGATCTTAACCCAATTGAGCATGCATTTCACTTGCTCAAATCCAGACTTAAGACGGAAAGACCCACAAACAAGCAAGACCTGAAGGCTGCGGCTGTAAAGGCCTGGCAAAGCATTAAGAAGGAGGAAACCCAGCGTTTGGTGATGTCCATGGGTTCCAGACTTAAGGCAGTGATTGCCTCCAAAGGATTCGCAACAAAATATTGAAAATAAAAATATTTTGTTTGGGTTTGGTTTATTTGTCCAATTACTTTTGACCTCCTAAAATGTGGAGTGTTTGTAAAGAAATGTGTACAATTCCTACAATTTCTATCAGATATTTTTGTTCAAACCTTCAAATTAAACGTTACAATCTGCACTTGAATTCTGAGGTAGAGGTTTCATTTCAAATCCAATGTGGTGGCATGCAGAGCCCAACTCGCGAAAATTGTGTCCCTGTCCAAATATTTCTAGACCTAACTGTATATGTGTCCCTGCTATGTACTATTTTTGGCCGTGTCCAACCAGGCGGAGTTGCTCCAGTTCATGGTCAGTACATACCACTTCTCCTGGCCAGGGAAAGAAGGCATAAAAGTCAGTTATGACAAGTGAATACACAGATGAAACAGCAGAGGCTCACAGCTGCTGCTCCCTGAGGTAACACATTTCCCTTCCTGTGCTACCACAGGGAGTGAGTGTTTTTGCCTCATCTTCTACAGTCCTCTGAGCTACAGCATCAGCTGAACTTTTTTGTCACTTACTTGATTTATAATGAGCTCACGGGACTGGTGATGAAGCAAAAACATTCCCTCCTGTGATAAAACAGACAGGTAAATGTGTTACCTCAAAAAGTAACAGTTGTGAGGTCCCGCTATTAAGTTAAGTATACTCAATTATCATAAGTAACTTATGCATACCCCCCTTCCCTGCTGAAGAGCTGTAGTATATGCTGTCCATGAACTGGTGCAGCTCTACATGATTGGACATAGCCATTGCATAGAAGTGACACATTTATAAGATTACGTCAGCACAGGAACAGGGTTTTTTAACAAATCCAATTATGGAACTTATTATTACTTCAAGATGTATTAATTAAAATGTACTTTGTTCGTGGAACAACCACTTTAAAACACCACTCCAGTGGTTTTTCTGTTGTTTTTCAGTGATCAAGTGACACTTTAAATGGAAGTCCCCTGCCCCAGTTCTTAAACTCACCCTCTGGTGGCTTCATCTTTTTTAAGTGCCGTTCTGGTCCTGTGGCATCATATTGTGCGCGTAACTTCTGACTGGCCAAAAGTCAGAAGTTACGTCACAAGCACTCAATGCAACTCTATCAGAGCCAGAATGAGGTTCTCATAGAGTTGCATTCATATGTGATCTTTGAAACACTGAAGGTGAATCGATGGAGACTGACTGGAGCGATGCTGGAAAAAGATGAAGACGGTGGCAAGGGAGTATAAGATAGGGGGCAATGATAAAAATATTGCAGTGGTGCTTTAAGTGTTTTATTTCTCTACAGTGCCATCACAGGCTTTCCACAATGGCACTTCAAATCAATGGGTTGTCTGTTTCATACAGGATATGATGTTTCCTCCAGATAGAGAAATACCCTTTGTAACTACCATAGACCCCCTTCTATTAACTCCAAATTCTCTAAAAGGGTATATGACAATGGTCTCTTTAAGACAGTGAAAATGTTAAATCTGTTGGCAAAAGAGAAACAAGGAATATTATATATAAACTTCAAGCAGACAAGTGAAAGTTTCTGGTTATTAATTGGTTAAGGAAAACAATAGCTTGATTCTTTAGACAATATTAATATTTAAATCACAGTTGTTAGCACTTGACATCAGTTCTGCTGTGAAAAATGGAAATGTTGAGTTGATGAAAACAGATTAGGAACATGCCATTCACTAGAAGTCAGGAATTAAACTAATGCACCATCTTGCTGTTTTTCCAGTTTGACCATTTACTTATCCATTTATTTATGGGACGTTTGTTGTCTTCTAATGTATTATATCATATGAACTGGATTATGGCATATTAACAACAATGTAAATATACTGTTCTTCTATATGTGGCGCCCCTGACCTGGTCAGGAACCACTGAGTACTGTACCCATGCTGGGACAGTACTTCCAGGTAATCCTAAAGGCCAGAACGAGGTGTGTACGAACAGACACATAGCCACCAGGTCTCCCACACCAGTAGATGGGACCCTTGGGCAGTCTCTAGAGGAGGCTGGCCTTCAATTCTTGTCAAGGGGTGTAGCGGAGGAGCTGAGAGCTAGAGTGCAGAGGCTGTCAGGAAAGGAGGAGGAGAGCCAGTCTGATAGTGGTGAGCTGCAGTTGCCAGGGTGAAGCGCGCGGCCACTAGTCAGACCCTGCACGAGTGTAGTGACCGTTAGTTGGGGAGAATGGTCACTTGGTGGAGGACGCAGAGAGAGAAGGTGCTCCCGGTGACTAGGCACATACGGGGAACAGGTCACTAGAGCAGACTCCAGTTTAACTATCTGCTAAACCTGGCTGGTGAGGGGAACAATAAGTACCTCACCAACCTCACAGAGTCCGAGCCTCAGCAGCAAAGCAGGGACCCATAAGGAGACAGAGCCTGGAGCTATCTCACCTGGTCCACACTGCTGGCAAATGGGCCAAACACAGGGGAAAAAAGGCAGTTGCGACTCCCTGGATAGACCCCCCCCTAGGTACTCCAAGTCAGGGGGTTATCCGAACAAGGAAGTGCTAGGAAGGCGAGCTAACAGTTACCCCCAAACTGGCCTTAAGGAGACCTGGTTCTACCTGGTTCATCGCTGCATCGCCCGTGTGAGATCACAGCAACAACTGAAAGTGAGTAAAAACCAGTTGAAAGACTTTCGGACTCAGTCTCTGTTATTTTTGACCCTGCTACCCTGCTCATCCGAGCACCTGGGGCCTGCCTCACTCACGGGAGGCTATATCAACTTGCTGCAGACATCATCAGCCCCAGACGCTCGCAAAACTGCAGCGGCGGTTATCCACATCCATGACCGCAAGCCGTGAGTGGCGTCACGACACATTTAAAATAACTGACATTACCTGTTGCCAGACTTTACAAGACCTGTGGTGACCCTGAACAGGATCATCACCCCTGGGGCGTCACAACTTCATTTGGCGTCACAAACATGATCATTACCCCTGGGGTGTCACATATACGTATGCAGAATTGCTCCTCATGATGTTCTCCAAAACCTATGAGACATGCAGGAGTAAGAACCCAAGACTGGCTGTACAGTACATACCGGAGAGGCGGCACAATCACATTTTAATGAAGTCAAAAGGGTAAAAGCTAATGTGTGTAATATCTCATATTTTGAGATAAACTTTTGAGAAGACATTTTTCACATAGAACATCCTTCATGTGAGATTCACAAATCAGCAGTGTGCTCTTATATCGGCAATTTCTTTCGGCAATTTCTAACTCAGAGAACAATAGAATCTATTCACTTTGCACATAAATGGTTAATATTGCAAGATCTGAGATATGAGTTTGGCCACCTTTACCTTACTGATAAACAGCAGTTGCTCTCTTAAATCATAGACAGTATCCAGCAGAAGTGAGTACACCCCTTTCATTTTTGTAAATATTTTATTATATCTTTTCATGGGGCAACACTGAAGATATGACACTGATACATTGTAAGGTAGTCAGGGTACAGCTTGTATAACAGTGTACATTTGGTGCCCTCTAAATAACTCAACACACAGCCATTAATGTATGAACTACTGGCAACAAAAAAGAATATAGTCCTAAGTGAAAATAGCCAAATTGTGCTCAATGTGTCAATATTTTGTGTGGCTACCATTATTTTCAAGCACTGAGCTCTGGCTAAACTCTCTTGGACATGGACTTCACAAGAGTGTAACAGGAGGCACTGGAATCCTCTTTCATCTGTGAAGCCCCACTGGTGTTGTGTCGGTGCATTACCTTCAGGGACTCCACGTAGCTGGATCTGGTCACAGGTAGGAGATCTTCTTCTTGTCGTGACGCCACTCTCAGTATTGCGGCCAGTAGGGACCGCCACTGCAGGTTGAGGGTCGCCTGGGGCTGATGGTATGTGCAGTTAGTTGGAATAGCCTCCTGAGAGTGAGGCAAGCCCCAGGGCCCGATGTAGGTGCGTAGTACCACAAGGCGCAGAATAACTCCACACAGGCAGAATGTCTTTCAGGGTTTTTACTCACTTCAGGTGGCAGGGTGAGTAACCCGGGCGTAGCTGGGATGAACCAGGCGGGAACCAGGTGTCCTTCAGGCTGACTTGTGAGGGTGACTACTAACTCGCCTTCCTTAGCCCTTGGTGGTTTGGGGTGACCCCGACTTTGAGTCCCTATGGGGGTCACCCAGGGAAGTTGCTGAAGCCTCACTCCCCTTCGTTTGCCGTGTGCTTGTTGCCTGGGCCAGATCACTCCAGCTTCTTGCCTCCTGTGAGCTATGGGCCCTAACTGTGGCTACGTGGCTGCGACTTTTGTGGTGTTGTGGCGTGGGCTTTGAGAGCCCCACACCGGCAGGTTTAGCAAAAGAAAGCTGGATCTATCTCCGCTTCGGGATCTGCCGCCCGTTTGGGCCTGGTACTCTCTAGCAGTCTCCTTACTTCCCACTCCGTTGCTCTCTCTCTAGCTGAAGATGGATTTCGGGTAGCACTCCTAGTTGACCGTTCTCCCCCGTCAGTAGCCACTGCGCGGGCGCTGTTAGACAGCAACAGCCCCACAGGTCTGCTCCTCACTGAGCCCTATGGAGTTCTGCTCTAACTGACTCACTGCCCCTCCTCTCCTGTTCTTGCCTACGCCACCTAGCAACCAGATTCTCTTACCACACCCCTTGAGAGGAGATGGAGGCTTTTGGCCCCCTCCACTATTCCAGTGAAGGTCAAGGCTTTTCCCCCTCCTGGGATCCCCAGGGGTCCTCTCATGGGTACATGTGTGAGAGCTGATTACTATGCGCCTGTGTACCACACCCCGGTCAGCCTTCTGGATTACCTGTATTGTACTGTCCCCAGCATGGGTGCAGTACTCAGTGGTGCCTGACCAGGTCAGGGGCGCCACATTCCCCCTTAGTTATCACCAGCACGTCCTCGGGCTGCAAGACAACATTTTTAAAATGCATAAAACATTAAAACATGTAAAACATTTAAAAGCACCAGGTACCATACATCACCACCCTCCACCCACAAGTCCGTTAACCCACCCAGAACCCTTTCACGTTGGCCGCGGCTTCAGCCACTTCTGGCAGGATGTAGAGGCGGCTTACATGGGCTGGTGGTTTCAGGGTATACCTGGCCTGGTGGATCCGCGCCTTCAGCCTCTTCTGGCAGGATGCAGAGGCGGCCTCCACAGTTGGTGCTGACCAGGTACCCTCTTTGTGGTGGAGAGCCAGGCCCCATAAACAGGCATGCTCTCTGGTTGCAGGTAAGCCAAGGCCCTATATACGGACGGGCTCCTCCTGGTTGCAGACGAGCCAAGCCCCTGAACAGGCTGACTCTGGTGGTGGTGGTGCCCTCTGGTGTAACTATTTACACTGCGAGAGTTTGTGGCTATAGCCAGTTCATAGCCTTAAGGTTTATGGTTTTCTCACAATAGTTTTTGTGGGCACATGCTTAAACGTAAACGTTGCAAAACAAACTTTTCAAACTGGTCAAAACAGTAACTTCTCTTCTTACTTTACTTTTCTCTACTCCTCCATACCAGGGCTTGGGCCTGTTGGGCTGCGGCACCTGCTGCTTTCTTGCTCTTTGTCGTCGTCTGTAGTTGTCTCTTCAGTAGGTTCTTTGTCTTTTCTTTCTTGATCTTCATCTGTTTCCTTTGCTGCATCTGTTTCTTTATCTCTGTCTTTTCTTTCTTCTTTGGGACATGGTGCTACATCTAGGGCATACCAGCCTCTTTCTCCTTGGTGCATGGTGAACTGCACTGTGTCTCCCATCTTTAAGTTTCTGCCAGGGTGTCCTCTGGGCAAGTGGGCTCTCACATCCCTCCTATTAACGAAAATGCCCTCTTTCATACCCGGTGCCACAATAAAGCCGTATCCGCTTTTCAAGTTAAAGTCCTCCACAACTCCTCTGCAAAGGGGTCCTCTGGCCTGGGCTTTGGCTCTTCTCAGGAACCTTTTCTCCTGTAGATCTCTGGCCGTGACTTCTCTCTGCTCTGGGGATGGCGGTGCAGGGGACAGCGTTGTTCTGTTGCGACGCCTTGTCTTGCGGCCTGAACTCTGCGTGGTACAGCTTGCAAGCTCCCAGGTGAGACTTTTAGGCAGATCTTCGTCAGCGGACGGTGTCAGGTCTTCCTCATCCCAACGGGAATAGGACAACATCTCCGGCTCTGAGTATAGATCCACTGCTGGTGGCTCCAGAGTCGGCTCCTCAGCTTCCTGGCCTCCTCTCCCCCTTAGTTCTTCTTGGCACTCCTTTGGTGGCAGTGCTGGGGATGGGCTTTCTTCAGCAGGCTCAGGCAGGGGACTCTTTGGCGTGGTTGCTGCAGGGGTTGCTGGAATCCTCTTGGGGGTGTGCGGAGGGAGCATGTATCTGTCCACCATCTCCTGTGGGAACTTGGCCTCCAGGTCAGCCTTCAGCTGCCAGTATGCGGAGTCTTCACCTATCAGGGATTTCCTAGTAGGGACTTCCTCAGACCGGGGAGCGGTATCTGCTCTGGCCTTGCAGGCCGGGGAAAATGATGAGGCAATCTTTCCTTGGCGGGCCGCGCCCGGCATGGCGGCGGCCTGGTCTTGGCGGGCCGCGCCTGGCATGGCGGCGGCCTGGTCTTGGCGGGCCGCGCCTGGCATGGCGGCGGCCTGGATCAGCGTCGCTGTTGCAGGGGGCTCTGTGCAGGCTGGGCTGGACGTCGCTGCAGCAGTCTGGGCTTGGCGGGCCGCACCTGGCGGGGCTGCGGCCTGGTTCAGCACCTCACTTGCGGCGCGGACGAGCGTTGCTGCGGCGGTGGGGTCTTGGCGGGCCGGGCCTAGCAGGGCGGCGGCCTGGGTCAGCGTTACGCCTGCGGCGCGGATGAGGGTCGCGGTGGCAGCCGGTTCTTTGCGGGCCGTGCAGGGCATCGCTGCGGCGGGCTGGGCTTGGCGGGCCGCACCTGGCATGGCTGCGGCCCGGCTCAGCGTCGCCACACCGGGCGCCTCTTCAGGGACCGCGGGCGTGGCAGCAGGGGTCGGGGCATCCGGGCCGGCAGGGGCAACACTGGACTCACCCATCGGTAGCAGCATCGGGGTCTGAGTCGTCACCGCCCGGTCTGGCACTCGGTGCGCGGCTCTCTCCTCGTAGGCCCGAACCGCCGCGGTCATCCATAGAAACTCCTCGCGTCCCTCTCTGATCAGCCTTCCGACCCTGGCTTCCAGTTGATCGCAGAACTCGGCGAGCTCCCGACACCACCAGGCAGCGGAGCCTGGCTCTGGGTATCCGTGTCTGGACTCCATTTCCTCTAGCACGCTACTGGCTTCTTCTCTGCTCCGCCGTCTCTGGACGCTTCCGCTCTCTTCACCAGCGAGGTCAGAACTCTGCAGGGGATCTCTGGGTAGCCACACCTCTTCGTGGGCGGTAACTTCTTCCAGCGCGGGCTGCTGTTGTTTTTCAGCGCGCTTTTCATGGTGGCAATATGGCGGCGCTTCCAATTTTCCAAGTGGACCGCCCAGGCACATGGTCACCTGTCTGAACAGGTCTAGTCCTTATCCTGTTCGTGACGCCAGATGTGAAGCCCCACTGGTGTTGTGTCGGTGCATTACCTTCAGGGACTCCACGTAGCTGGATCTGGTCACAGGTAGGAGATCTTCTTCTTGTCGTGACGCCACTCTCAGTATTGCGGCCAGTAGGGACCGCCACTGCAGGTTGAGGGTCGCCTGGGGCTGATGGTATGTGCAGTTAGTTGGAATAGCCTCCTGAGAGTGAGGCAAGCCCCAGGGCCCGATGTAGGTGCGTAGTACCACAAGGCGCAGAATAACTCCACACAGGCAGAATGTCTTTCAGGGTTTTTACTCACTTCAGGTGGCAGGGTGAGTAACCCGGGCGTAGCTGGGATGAACCAGGCGGGAACCAGGTGTCCTTCAGGCTGACTTGTGAGGGTGACTACTAACTCGCCTTCCTTAGCCCTTGGTGGTTTGGGGTGACCCCGACTTTGAGTCCCTATGGGGGTCACCCAGGGAAGTTGCTGAAGCCTCACTCCCCTTCGTTTGCCGTGTGCTTGTTGCCTGGGCCAGATCACTCCAGCTTCTTGCCTCCTGTGAGCTATGGGCCCTAACTGTGGCTACGTGGCTGCGGCTTTTGTGGTGTTGTGGCGTGGGCTTTGAGAGCCCCACACCGGCAGGTTTAGCAAAAGAAAGCTGGATCTATCTCCGCTTCGGGATCTGCCGCCCGTTTGGGCCTGGTTCTCTCTAGCAGTCTCCTTACTTCCCACTCCGTTGCTCTCTCTCTAGCTGAAGATGGATTTCGGGTAGCACTCCTAGTTGACCGTTCTCCCCCGTCAGTAGCCACTGCGCGGGCGCTGTTAGACAGCAACAGCCCCACAGGTCTGCTCCTCACTGAGCCCTATGGAGTTCTGCTCTAACTGACTCACTGCCCCTCCTCTCCTGTTCTTGCCTACGCCACCTAGCAACCAGATTCTCTTACCACACCCCTTGAGAGGAGATGGAGGCTTTTGGCCCCCTCCACTATTCCAGTGAAGGTCAAGGCTTTTCCCCCTCCTGGGATCCCCAGGGGTCCTCTCATGGGTACATGTGTGAGAGCTGATTACTATGCGCCTGTGTACCACACCCCGGTCAGCCTTCTGGATTACCTGTATTGTACTGTCCCCAGCATGGGTGCAGTACTCAGTGGTGCCTGACCAGGTCAGGGGCGCCACACATCCTCCATCACGGAGATGATGGATGTTAGAGACCTTGCGCTCTTCCACCTTCCATTTGCGGATGCCCACAGATGTTTATGCTTGAAGACTTGCTTGGCCAGTCCAGATCCCCACAGCCGGCAGCACTCATACAACCTCATGAGACTCCCAAACACACTTGACACGATCTAAACCAAATAAATTTTGCTTGGTCTCATTAGACCACAGGACATGGTTCCAGTAATCAATTTCCTTAGTGTTCTTGTCTTCAGCAAACTGCAGGCTTTCTTGTGCATCAACTTTGGAAGAGGCTTCCTTCTGGGATGACAGCCATGCAGATAAATTTGTTGTAGTGTGCGGCGTATGGTCTGTTCACTAACATATATATATATATATATATATATATATATATATATATATATATATATAAATAAATGTGAACCATACCATAATCCACCCCGGCATGGTAATCAAATGGTAAAAAGGAAATTCACCACTGGCTATATGTGATATAAGCAATTAGAAACACAAATGGGACAAAACCAAAACACATAGCCAATAATAAAACATATGAATTTTCATTAGACTTATATATATAAAGTTTGGACACACCTTCTCATTCAAAGAGTTTTCTTTATTTTCAGGACTCTGAAAATTGTAGATTCACATTGAAGGCATCAAAACTATAAATCTATGAATTAAAACATGTGGAATGAAATACTTAAAAAAGTGTGAAACAACTGAAAATATGTCTTATATTCCAGGTTCTTTAAAGTATCCACCTTTTGCTTTCATTACTACTTTGCACACTCTTGGCATTCTCTTGATGAGCTTCAAGAGGTAGTCACCGGAAATGGTTTTCCAACAGTCTTGAAGGAGTTCCCAGAGATGCTTAGCACTTGTTGGCCCTTTCTGCGGTCCAACTCACCCCACACCATCTCGATTGGGTTCAGGTCTGGTGACTGTGGAGTCCAGGTCATCTGGCGTAACACCCCATCACTCTCCTTCTTAGTCAAATAGCACTTACACAGCCTGGAGGTGTGTTTGGGGTCATTGTCCTGTTGAAAAATAAATGATGGTCCAACTAAACGCAAACCGGATGGAATAGCATGCCGCTTCAAGATGCTGTGATAGCCATGCTGGTTCTTTATGCCTTCTATTTTGAATAAATCCCCAACAGTGTCACCAGCAAAGCACCCCCACACCATCACACCTCCTCCTCCATGCTTCACGGTGGGAACCAGGCATGTAGAGTCCATCCGTTCACCTTTTCTACAAAGACACGATGGTTGGATCCAAAGATCTCAAATTTGGACTCATCAGACCAAAGCACAGATTTCCACTGGTCTAATGTCCATTCCTTGTGTTCTTTATCCCAAACAAGTCTCTTCTGCTTGTTGCCTGTGCTTAGCAGTGATTTCCTAGCAGCTATTTTACCATGAAGGCCTGCTGCACAAAGTCTCCTCTTAACAGTTGTTTTAGAAATGAGAAGGTGTGTCCAAACTTTTGGTCAGTACTGTATATATATATATATATATATATATATATATATATATATATATATATATTCACTAGCTGTAGTACCCGGCATTACCCGGGATAGTAACTGTCACTCTGTCCCTCTACCTGTCTCTGTCTCTCACTCTGTCTGTCTGTCTGTCTCTGTATCAGTCTCTCTCTATCTTTGTCTGTGTGTGTGTGTGTGTGTGTGTGTGTGTGTGTGTGTGTGTGTGTGTGTGTGTGTGTGTGTGTGTGTGTGTGTGTGTCTCTGTGGGTGTGTGCCTCTTTCCCTGTCTGTCTGTGTTTCCATCTGTCTCTTTTCCTGCTTGTCTGTCTATTTCTCTGTCTTTCTCGGTTTGTCTCTCTCTGTCTCTCTCTGTCTCTCTGTCTCTCTCTTGTGAAAAATAGAAATCCACAGCACCCTGGTCAAACAATATATTGCCTGTGCAACAGCACAATCAGAAACTCAGGAACGCACGTCCATAACAAGGGATCACTTGATATAGCATACCAAATATTAAAGATGACAGCATTCCTCTGGGTGATAAAAATTGTTGTCCTTTATTCCATCAGATGGGAAAAAGCAGCAACGTTTCGACCTTGCAGTCTATATCAAAGAAATACTCAACATCCACAATTTCTTTGATACACTTTATTTTTTCGTTCCTCTTCGCTCCCGATCCTGGTTGTCACTCCCAAAGATTTCGAACTTCTGGGAGACCATTAGCTGATTTTTGCCTTGATATTATCCTTTGGCACCACCAGTTATTTACACTTCCTACAATTTCCCATCTTCCTTGCCACACATCATATACTTCCAGCTCTTCCTTCATTATTTTTGGTCTTAATTTTCCTATTGATACACACACAGTTATTTCCTAGTGATGAAGGTCTATATTTTGACCAAAACGTCTAATGACTGAACTGTTAGCTGTCGTTAATAAAAATCATCGTTTTGCATCATTTTGGAGCACCTGGCTTCATTAGAATGTAGAGACAGAGACCCTGATAGCAGCAGTGTGTCACTTACTGGGCTGCTTGCTGAGGTTTTGATATAATCATTGTTTTATTAAGAGATTATCATTAGAGAACTAGTAAACCTATGGCTAGTCCTCCATATTCATCAGCTCTGTATTACCCTACTCCTATCACTGATTGGCACAGAAAACTGCCAATCATTGGTGATGTCAGGGTTATACAGAGATCAGCATTTAGATCTTTAGCAGAAAAAAAGTTATTATATCAAAATTACAGCAAGAAGCCCAGGAAATGATCCATTGCTGGTGTACCGCCCCCATGTCAGCAGCTGAGCCGCTCGGTCCAGAACCGCGGTGGCTCGAGGGGTCTCCGGACCCGGGGATTCGTGCGGACACTCGAATTTTAAAAGGGGGATATGTACTGTATAGGGGATTTGAAAGTTCGTGATGCCACCCACGGTGCGTGGTAATACGGAGTACCACTGCTGCTGTTGGGGAGCCCGGTGGCGGTGATATGGCAGCAAGGTGTTTAACCCCTCCGTGGGTAGGGGGTTGTGCCCCGGGGCCCAGTGATGGTAGCGAAGGGGTGCCATTGGGAAAGGGAAGGTTTCTGCGTACTCACTCAGGCAAGAATACTGACACCGACAGTTTGTAAACCAGAATTCTGAGCACCGCTGCAGCAAGGAGGGAGCACGCTTGGACCCGTTCCCTTGGTGTTGCTTGTTAGCCTGTGACCTTCTTCGTGGCACCTTCTTCACTGTTTGGACCCTATAGTATGGAACTAATTGGGTCCCGCTCACCCGTATGGCTAACAGAGTGAGCTTGCGCTCAGAGTTCACGCTTGGGATTTGATGGACTGTGTTTTGGGAAAAGTCCTATCCCCTCGTTGCACTAGTACCTAGATTTTGGAGCGGGTGAGGGATGACTCTTGAAGACTTCACCCCCGTCTGGTAAATTACCAGGACGCTTGAAGCTACTTCCCGGCCTAGGGTCCACATACCCCGTCGTGCCCTGGCCCCTGCCCGGAGATGGCTCAAGGCCGCCGGCTGTCCTCCTCGGCAATCCGTACCCCTTGACACAATCCCCTGCGACCGGGGTTCCAGCTCCTACCAGGCCCAGACCAACGTCTGCCACCTAGTAGACTCAAGGAGTCCTGCTCCTGACCTACTCTCTCTTTCACCTCCAACACAACACTCGTCTTCACTTTTTCACTTTCCCCTACTAACCCCCCAAGTGGGTGGCCCTATTCCCTTCAGGCCCCACAATGGTGTGTCTGGTGGGTGTGGTGTAAAGTGTTCCTAGGGTTTTGACTGGCTCTGATCTTAGCAACACCAAAGAACAGGGATCCGTAAGCAAGGAGGATTGGGATATTGTGCAGAAGGGCAGATTGCACAATACCCTGTAACGACCTGATAGGCCAGGGCGTCACACTGGGAATCAGGGTCTCTGAGGGGGCTCTCCCTGTTGATAGAGTTACTGTTTTTCTGGTTATTAGTCCGTGGTTAGAGAAGATCTAAATAGGACCCCAGGGCTGTGTGTATACTATGATCTATGTAAATAACACATTCATCAGAGTTTGTCTACCACATGAAGGACGCTGTAGCTATTGCTTAAATCCACTGTGATATATTGTTTCAGTTACCAATTTTACATAGTCGTGAAAGGAACTTTTCTATAATGTTTGTATGTGGAGCCCTACAGGTGCGGTGCAGCAGGGTACTACCCTTAGGGACTCCACGGGATGGGACGGTCTGGTCACAGGTAGGGAACCTTCGTGTTGGGATTCGTCGTGACGCCACTCTCAGAATTGCGGTCAGTGAGGACCGCCACTGCAGGTTAAGGGCTGCCTGGGGCTGATGGTGGGTGCAGTCGGTTGTAATAGCCTCCTGAGAGTAAGGCCAGCCCCAGGTCCCTGTGTACGTGGGTGGGACCACAGGTCGCAGAATGACTCAAACACAGTCCAAGAAGTCTTTTAACGTGTTTACTCACTGTTTAGAGGTCACGGTGAGATGCCCGGGCGACACTGTGATAACCAGGTGGAACCAGGAATTCCAGGAGGCCGTTCTGAGGGTAGCTGTCCGCTCGCCCTCCTTGCACTCTTTTTGTTTGGGAGGATCCCTTGCTTGAAGCGTGGTAGGACTCCTCCAGGGAAGCTGTTACTACCCTGCTCCCCTCTCTCTGGCCCGTCTGCCGGCAGCGTGGCCTTGGTGGGATGGCTTCTGACCCTGTCCCCTTATGGGCCTGGTGATTGCTGCTTGGCTCGAGCTCTGTGTAGTAGTGGTGAGGGCATAAAGTACCCCCCACCTGTAGGTTAAGCAGCTCTGGATGATTTGCTGCCTGTACTGGGGATCTGTTTCCCCTTGCGTGCTCGGATACCAGGATCTCCGTACTCAGCCACCCCTCTCTCTGGATGTCTTTCAGGCCGACCCACGGTACCCTTTCTCCCCCGCTTTCAGCTACTGCACTCCTCAGGACCTGTCTGACACGAGAGCCCCTCTGCTCCCTTCCACACACTTCAACCTCCAGCTCCCGACTTCCCTCACTTCCTCTCTGCCCTGCTTCCTAGCAACCAGCCTCTGAGCACACCCCTTGCTGGGAATTGAAAGTTAACCCCTACTGGCTACCCAAGGGTCCCCTCTAGTGATGTGGGAGACCTGGTCACTATGTGTTTGTGTGTGCACCTCATCCTGGCCTTTGGAGATTACCTGGAGGCATTGTCCCCGCATGGGTGCAATACTCTGTGGTGCCTGACCAGGTCAGGGGCGCCACATTCCCCCTTAGTTATCATCAGCACGTCCTCGGGCTGCAAAGACAAGAGAAAAAGGTAAATACAAACTTTTCCCACACAGAGGCAATTATTTACATTTAAACATACCAGGTACCATTCCACCACCAACCACCCACATGTCCGAACCCCACCCAAAAACCTCCAGGAGGTAGGTCGCCGGTCCTTTTGGTGACCAGGGCTGGGCCATCACATTCCCCAGACCTTTCCTCCAATCTTCCTCTCCTGAGGAGAGTGGTGTAAGGTAGGCCCCATAAACAGGCGTACCCGCTTCCGAGTGTTGGAGGGCAGGCCCCATAAACAGGCGTGCCCCCTTGTTGGTGCAGAGCCATGCCCCTCAACAGGCAGACTCTGTGGTTGATACCAAGGAGGTAACTTTTTACAATGCAAGAGTTTGTGGTTACAGCCAGTTCATAACCGGTGGTCCATTTTTTTAAAATGCACGTGAACTAGTGTAAAGAAAACATTTTAAATAGGTCTCACAATAGTCCTTGTGGGCACATTTCACTTAAACGTTACTTAACTGTAAACAGGTGAAACATTACATTTCATACCGTCACTTTGAACTAAACTGTACTTTCTCTATAGCGTAATGGGAGCTGACCAAAGTTGCTGCGGGTTGATCTACGCAGTACTATACTGTCATCTGTCTGAGGTTGTGTCCTCCCACCCGATGTATGTGTCTCAATGTGAATAATGGGTGTACTGGGTATTGATACCAGTGCATGGTCTTCTGCTTCAGCTACATTTGGCTCTTCCAGGTTCTGGACAGGTTCTTCTGGTTCTCTTACTTCTCTAGATTGAGGGAATGTAATGACTGGAATAACTACTGCTCCATTGTATTGAGGCCAACTTGCTGGGAAATCTCCAAGTACAGTATGGATCATCTTTTCTTTTGGTTCTTGAACTAGCAAAGGGTTGGGAATTTCTTCAGGGGTTCTTAGTTGTTCAGGACATTTCTTTAGGCGATCTCTAGAAACGACAGCTGTTGTTTTTCCTCCATCCTTGCTGATACGGCATGTCTTTTCATTGCTAAGCGTTGATGGTAACACAATATAGGGTTCTTCTTCCCAGTGATTGTCAAGTTTATGATGTCTTCTCTTTCTCTTGAGAACTATATCTCCTGGCATCAAAGGAACAGCAGGTGCTTTTCGATTGTAGGCCTTTTCTTGTTTCTCACGCTGCTGAGTCAGGCTTCGCTCCACACACTCTTGTACTTTCTTGTATTGGGCTTGGCGGTTGGAATCCCAATCAGCACCTTGTAGATGGTCTTCAGGGGTCTCAACTCCCATTTCCAGATCTACTGGCAATCTCCCTGGTCTGGCCCTCATCAGGTATGCCGGTGTGCAGTTCGTGGAACTCACAGGGATGTTGTTATACATGTCCACTAGATCGGGCAGTTTTTCCGGCCACCGACTTCGTTCTTCTAATGGGAGAGTCTTCAGAAGGTCGAGAATGATATGGTTCATTTTCTCACACATGCCATTGGTCTGAGGATGGTAAGGCGTGGTACGGATCTTCTTGCAGCCGTAAAGGTTACAAAACTCCTTAAACACTTCAGCTTCAAAGGCTGGTCCTTGGTCAGTGAGCACTTGGTCTGGATAGCCATGTGGTCGACAGAAATGTGTCTGGAACGCTTTGGCTGCAGTCTGACCGGTCAAATCCTTGACTGGTACTACCACCAGGAATCTGGAGTAGTGGTCAACCATAGTGAGAGCGTAGTTGTAGCCTTGTCTGCTGGGTGCCAGCTTTACATGGTCCAGGGCCACGATCTCCAGGGGCCGTTTAGTTTGGATTGGCTGGAGTGGTGCTCTCTGGCTGGGCTGGTCTTTTCTTCTAAGATTGCAGGGCCCGCAGTTTCGACACCACTTCTCTAGGGCAGATCTCATGCCCACCCAGTAGAATCTTACTTTAAGTAGGGCCTCCAGTTTCTTCCAACCAAAGTGGCCTGCACCATTGTGATAGGCTTCTAGCACCATCCTCGTATCCTTCTGTGGTACAATCACTTGCCACACCTTCTCATGCGTCCTCGGGTCAATGATGCTCCTGTAAAGTTTGTCTTGATAGATGAATAATCGACCCCTCTCCTTCCATAGGTACTGTGCCTCAGGTGGGGCTCCTTTGTCAAGGCTGGCGCCAGGCTGGTTGATCAGTTTCTTTACCAAGCTTACCGCTGGATCATTTTCCTGGGTCTCCTTCCAATTGTAGTGAGGTAGTGGGTTCAGGGTCACCTCTTGGCGGTTGGCACGCAACTGCCGACACTGTTTTGCTCCATGGCGATGGAACGCTGGCAGCTCAATCTCTTCAAGATCATCTACATCTTCACCCTCGTCTGCTAGGTGAGGCATCCTGGACAGAGCATCTGCGTTGCCGTTCTTGCGGCCAGCTCGATACTTGACAGTAAAGTCATAATTTGCCAGTCGGGCTACCCAACGCTGCTCCATGGCACCCAATTTAGCAGTATCCAAGTGGGTCAGGGGGTTGTTGTCCGTGAAGACAGTGAATTTGGTGGCTGCCAGGTAGTGTTTGAACCGCTCTGTGATAGCCCATACCATGGCCAGGAACTCTAGCTTAAATGAGCTATAATTTTCTGGGTTTCTTTCAGTAGGCCTGAGCTTCCTGCTGGCGTAAGCAATCACACGCTCTTTGCCTCCCTGCACCTGTGAAAGCACTGCTCCCAGTCCCACATTACTGGCATCTGTGTACAGTACGAATGGCAGACCGTAGTCAGGGTAGGCTAGGATCTCTTCACCCGTCAAGGCCCCTTTCATTTGTCTGAAGGAGTGTTCTTCTGCTTCTCCCCAGTGAAATGGCGGGCCGGAGATTTTTCCTTTCTTCTTTGGGTGGCCTACCAGGAGCTCTTGCAAAGGCGCTGCCATTTTCATGTAGCCCTTGATGAACCTTCTGTAGTAGCCTACCAAGCCAAGGAACTGACGTACCTCCCGAACGGTAGTAGGTGTGGGCCATTCCTGGATGACTGTGACCTTCTCTGGGTCCGGTGCTACTCCTTCTGCACTGACCACGTGACCTAGGTACTGGACCTTTGGCTTCAGTAAATGGCACTTGGATGGTTTCAGCTTCATTCCATATCGGGATAGCGCTTCAAAGACTTCAGCCAGGTGTTTCAGGTGGTCCTCGTAGGTCTTGGAGTACACGATGACATCATCCAGGTAGAGCAGGACGGTCTCAAAGTTGAGGTGCCCTAGGCAGCATTCCATAAGCCTCTGGAAGGTCCCGGGGGCATTGCAGAGTCCAAATGGCATGCTGTTGAACTCACAGAGGCCCATTGGGGTGGTGAAGGCCGTCTTCTCCCGATCTTCCTCTGCTACAGATACTTGCCAGTAGCCACTAGTAAGATCTAGGGTAGAAAAGTAGTTGGAGGTTTTTAAGGCAGCGAGGGATTCCTCTATCCTTGGCAAAGGGTAGGCATCCTTGTGTGTTATCTGATTTATCCGTCTGTAATCCACACACATCCTCATCGTGCCATCCTTCTTTCTCACCAGGACCAGGGGAGCCGCCCAGGGGCTGCAACTGTCCCTTATGACTCCTGCCTCCTTCATGTCCTTCAGCATGTCCTTTGTGCGCTGGTAATGGGCTGGTGGAATAGGCCTATGTCTTTCCTTAATGGGAGGATGACTGCCTGTGGGTATGTGATGTTGCACCCCTTTGATCCTACCAAAGTCTAGTGGGTTCTTACTAAAGACCTGCTCGTATTCCTGCACGACCCTGTAAACCCCATGTTTCTGGTAGACGGGTGTAGAGTCAGTCCCCACGTGTAGTTTCTGGCACCAGTCCTCTAACTGCTTTTGGGAGGTCTCATCCTCTGTTGAGTCAGCTTGTGTCAGGGGACCTACAGGTGTTATGGCGTCATCTGAGCATGTAAACAGTTTGGCTATGGTAGCGTACCTTGGTAGTCTGGCTTCCTCCTCCCCACAGTTCAACACTCGTACAGGCACTCGTCCCTTGTGTAAATCAACTACCCCCCTGGCTGTCAGAATCGTGGGCCAGTGGTCTGAATGAGTGGGTTCTAGTACAGCCTGGTAATCCTGTCCTCTGAGACCTACCGCTGCTCTACACCACATCATCATTTCACTCCGTGGGGGTATCACAATGGGGTTAGCATCCATCACCCGTACACTACCAATCTCACCGCCAGTCTGTTTTACCTGTTGCTTCCTCAGAATGATTCGGAACTCCTTTTGCAAGGCTCTTTGCGACCTGCCCTCAGCACCTTCAACAATCTGGTGAAGCAACAACAACACTTCCCCTAGGCAATTTTCTATGACATTAGTGCCTAAAATCATTTGCGGGTTCCTTTCTCTAATATCAGTGTCCACAACAATCAGTCCTTGTCCCTTCATTTCCTGCCTTCCCACCTTTATGGTTACCTCTTTGACCCTAATCTGGCCTATAGGTTGTCCGTTGGCAGCATAGATGGTGATGGAGGGGTCCGGGGGTCGGAGTTCGTCGTCCGACCAAAACCTACGATAAAGGACATACGGGATCGTGGTTACCTGAGAGCCGGTGTCCAATAATGCCGGGGTAGGGATCCCATCCAGGGCGATGGACAGGACAGGACGTCCACCCACGTACTGACCACGGCAGCGGCCTGGGCCTGATCTTCTTAATCCTGAGGACTGGCCCTCGGCCCCAGGTTTGGCTCGTTTAAAGGGCAAGCCCTTGCATAGTGACCTGCCTCCTGGCAACGACGACAGATGGGTTGTCCAGATGAGTCATAGCGATCACTGCTCCTGCCTCGGGTTGTAGGACCTCTTCTCCTCCGCATCCAAGGGACGTCCTCTGGGCTGTCAGCTAGCAGGATCCGATGAGGGACTTTGGTTTCTGAGGGCAACTGCATTGCTTTCAGGATTTGTGCGACATCCTTAGTGAGCTGTTGCACCTGGGAGGATAGTGTATTTATAGTCTCTGCTGGCGCGTTGAGTCCTTTTGCAGTTACCAGGGACTGCGAGGAGGATTCCGCTCCTGCAGCCGTGGAACTGGCAGGCCATGCGGGTGCGATGGGGTCTGTGTCCACAGGAGGTTGGAGTGCTTTCACTGCCCTGTCTTTCAGAATGGCAAAGTCCACGTCAGGGTGTTCCAGGGACCACAGCTTCATCTGCTTCCCATCCTCAGGAGAGCGCAGGCCCCGCAAGAATTGTTCCTTCATCATCCGGTTTCCTTCCTGATCACTGACAGGGTCCACCAGCTTGAGAGCCCGTAGTGCAGCCTGCAGCCTGAGGGCATAGTCTCTTATACTATCTTGGGGCTTCTGACGGCAGTTATAGAAGTCCGTCCTCAGCTCTCCCTCTGTGCGGTGTTCAAAAGCAGCTGCTAGTTTGGCAAAGATGGTCTCAACAGAGCCCCGGTCTTCATTGGTCCAGGACTCAGCTTCCAATTCTGCTGCTCCAGTCAATTGTCCCAGCACCACAGCGGCCCTCTGCTTACCAGTCATCGCGTGCATGTCTAGCAGGGTGTTGATCTTCTTCTTAAACCCGGTCAGCGTGTCTATTTTACCGGCGTATTGGGGCAGCCATTGCGCTCCTGGGACATACAGTAAGGAAACTGGCATTATGGGGGAGACTTCGGCTGGCGCGGCTGCGACCGCGGCACCGGCACCGGGCGCTGCTGCGTCCAGCGCGACGGGGGCTGGCATCGCTTGGGCTGCGTCGCCCTGACCAGGGGCATTACCTCCTGCAGCGTCCATTTTTCTTCAAAAAAAAAAAAAATCTGCGCGCTCCCTTTCCACTTCCTGGGTCAGAACGCTCTCCGAATTGTGGGGATTCTGGGGCGGCCACACCTCTTCGTGGGCGGTGCTCTTCTCCCTCGCGCGGGCTGCAGCGCGCGCTTCTGAAGATGGCAATATGGCGGCGGTTCAATTTTTGCGGTCGGACCTCTGAGGCGCACGGTCACCTGTCTGAACAGGTCTAGTCCAAATCCTGTTCGTGACGCCAGATCTGTGGAGCCCTACAGGTGCGGTGCAGCAGGGTACTACCCTTAGGGACTCCACGGGATGGGACGGTCTGGTCACAGGTAGGGAACCTTCGTGTTGGGATTCGTCGTGACGCCACTCTCAGAATAAAAAAAAAAAAAAAAAAAAAAATAGATCTGTGGAGCCCTACAGGTGCGGTGCAGCAGGGTACTACCCTTAGGGACTCCACGGGGTGGGACGGTCTGGTCACAGGTAGGGAACCTTCGTGTTGGGATTCGTCGTGACGCCACTCTCAGAATTGCGGTCAGTGAGGACCGCCACTGCAGGTTAAGGGCTGCCTGGGGCTGATGGTGGGTGCAGTCGGTTGTAATAGCCTCCTGAGAGTAAGGCCAGCCCCAGGTCCCTGTGTACGTGGGTGGGACCACAGGTCGCAGAATGACTCAAACACAGTCCAAGAAGTCTTTTAACGTGTTTACTCACTGTTTAGAGGTCACGGTGAGATGCCCGGGCGACACTGTGATAACCAGGTGGAACCAGGAATTCCAGGAGGCCGTTCTGAGGGTAGCTGTCCGCTCGCCCTCCTTGCACTCTTTTTGTTTGGGAGGATCCCTTGCTTGAAGCGTGGTAGGACTCCTCCAGGGAAGCTGTTACTACCCTGCTCCCCTCTCTCTGGCCCGTCTGCCGGCAGCGTGGCCTTGGTGGGATGGCTTCTGACCCTGTCCCCTTATGGGCCTGGTGATTGCTGCTTGGCTCGAGCTCTGTGTAGTAGTGGTGAGGGCATAAAGTACCCCCCACCTGTAGGTTAAGCAGCTCTGGATGATTTGCTGCCTGTACTGGGGATCTGTTTCCCCTTGCGTGCTCGGATACCAGGATCTCCGTACTCAGCCACCCCTCTCTCTGGATGTCTTTCAGGCCGACCCACGGTACCCTTTCTCCCCCGCTTTCAGCTACTGCACTCCTCAGGACCTGTCTGACACGAGAGCCCCTCTGCTCCCTTCCACACACTTCAACCTCCAGCTCCCGACTTCCCTCACTTCCTCTCTGCCCTGTTTCCTAGCAACCAGCCTCTGAGCACACCCCTTGCTGGGAATTGAAAGTTAACCCCTACTGGCTACCCAAGGGTCCCCTCTAGTGATGTGGGAGACCTGGTCACTATGTGTTTGTGTGTGCACCTCATCCTGGCCTTTGGAGATTACCTGGAGGCATTGTCCCCGCATGGGTGCAATACTCTGTGGTGCCTGACCAGGTCAGGGGCGCCACATGTACATTGCATAAATATAATTCTCTGTCATTCTTCTTATATTTTGTGACAATGGAATAAAACAGACTCAAAGAAAGAACGATGTCTTCCATAAAATAGTTCACAATGTCAGATTTAGAGCATCATGTGTATAGCCTTGAAAACACTGCTCTCTGGTGGGGATAAAAATATCAGTCAGTCAATTGAGAAGTTGAATATTATACCTATGATATGTATTATTTTGAACATTTTTTTACTGGATTGGTCAAAATTGAGATATGCGGGCAACGTACAAAAATGTGCATGTTTTGTTTCTTGAATCATCTGAAGTAGGCTATATGCGCACGTAGCGTTCTGTCCCTGCAGAAATTTCTGCAGCAATTTGAAAAGCACATATGCGCTTCAAATCGCTGCAGAAAGAGTCCGTAATGAAAAAAAAAGCCGATTTCATGCGTTCTGAGTGCAGCCCCTCCCATAGACAGAGTGGGCGCTGCATGCAGAGCGCAGAAAAGAAGTGACATGTCACTTCTTAGAACGCGCACTTCGGGCAGTAGCCGAAGTGCTGCGCTCTAAAACGCCACGTGCGCACTTCTTCTGCATAATCTTCATAGATTATGCTGGGGACGCAGGACGCATGCAGTTACTCTGCGGTGCAGATCGCAGCGTAACTGCATGAAATACGCAACGTGCGCACATAGCCTTAGAGTATTCACTTGAAGAGAAAAAAAGATATTTACAGAGGTTTAACTCACACCTGTTCTAATTAGCGATGAACAAACCTGAACTGCAAAGTTCGGGGTTTGTACCGAACAGGGACCTTTAAAATTACTCAGGGTCCGAGTTCTGAGTTCGGGTGCTGTCCGTACGCTTACCACTCAATCAAGCGTCACTGTGCTCAAGGTACACTCAGTGCTCAGCCCAGTGTGAGCTGCTGGTAGTGTTTGAATGTCTCTCACTGGGGTGAAAACAACATTTTCGGTTCGTGTGTGTAAAAAAAACAAAAACACCCCTCTTCGTCTCTCGGAAATGCTCTGTTTATGGCTGGCTGTATGTGGGCGGAGAGCTGAACTGCCCAATCCCATTGACTTCCAATGAGGTGCGGGCTTTGACCAGGTCCCGAACTGAACTTTATCTAAAGTCCAGCTGAACCCAGCAAACCTGAACGTCCACGGGTCCACTCATCTCTAGTTATAATATGTTGAAATGACCACATCATTGAAGAGTGGCTGCAGAGCAGAGTAAAATGTAGTATTTCTTTTTAACTTTGTCATTTCAAATATGGAGATATTAACATGTAATGTTTAGGTTATAATTTATGTTATAGTTCAATTAGGCATTACCCGAGATTTGTCTCAGAGGTGAGTACTTCTTCCCCTGCAAATTTTGTGAATAAAATTTTACACCATATTCCTGCACCCAATCTACACCTCCTGGCAAAAAAACCACAAAACTGCTTGCGGTATGATGTGCTAGTGATGCGATTTTTTTTTTTTTGCCAGGAGGTGTAGATTGGGTGCAGGAATATAGTTTAAAATTTCAGCACCAAATCTGCATCTCTTGGCAAAAAACAGCGGGGTTTTTTTGAGAGGAGATGCAGGTCGGTGAACTCAACAACCTCACCTTAATGAGTTTAATGAGGTTATCTGAGGTCCGACGTAATCCACACGAGGTCCCACGACAATTCCAACTCTGCATAGAATGTGACCACCTGCTGTGAGCTTCAGGCACAGATTGTGCCGCATGATGAGCGGTGACGTTACTCAGGTTATTTACAGTCACAGCTGGAGGCTCCCATGGTCCTCCAATCACAGGTGGAGGACCATGGGAGCCTCCAGCTGTGACTGTAAATAACCTGAGTAACGTCACCGCTCATCATGCGGCACAATCTGTGCCTGAAGCTCACAGCAGGTGGTCACATTCTATGCAGAGTTGGAATTGTCGTGGGACCTCGTGTGGATTACGTCGGACCTGGTAGTTTGGAGGTTAATAAATTGGTGAAAAAAGGTGGGGTTTTTGCATTTTATTTCAAATAAAAGATTTTTTGGGTGTTTTGTGTGTTCTCTTTTCACTTACAGATTAGTAATGGGAGGGGACTCAGACACCTCCCATTACTAATCTAGGGCTTAGTGGCAGCTGTGGGCTGTTATTAACTCTTTATTACCCCTTATCTAATAGATGTGACAATCTTGGGTAGCTGCAGACTGCTATTTTTAGTCCAATAAGCATGGATCTCCCCAGCCTGAGAATACCAGCACCGAGCTGTTAGGCTTTATCATGATTGGGTATCAAAATTGGGGAGACTGTACACTGTTTTTTAAAATTATTAATTTAATTTTTTATTTTTTTTTTTTTTAAAAACGCATGCGGTTCTTGTCACGTATTTTGAATATGTTCCATGTAGAGGACAGGATAAATGTGAACTGATCCAAAATGTTCTGTACCCAAATAGCACCCAATAGCATTTAACTTAATTCACAAAAAAATCAAATTCTCACTCAGGTCCACCATCTGTTAACGGAAATATAGGGGGCTTCTCCATTACTGGTAGCTCAAAGTGACACTGGTCAGAATTGTAATTGGTGAGGGAGTTATTAGTCTCTGTCCATGAGACTACTGCTCAAAAATGAACTTACCCTGTTTGTTGAGGAACCAGGAAATATATTGACATGGGATTCTCATTTATCATGGTCTTACTCAAACCATTGTATGATCCTGATCTAATTACATAGGGGAGACACTACTGGGAGGTTACCTCCTGGATTGGATTGCCTCCTGGATTGCCAATAAATGTACAGCAACACTAAGCGTCAATATAATTTAATTATTTTCCTAAATCAATAATGCAAGTTGTGTTACTGGTTAAATATATACAGTGATGACAGGTTTGCATGTCACTGTGAGATGACAAGGGATGACCATAAAAGTCTATGGAGTGGGAGCAGCTAAAGATAGGCAGAGGCAAACATAGACCTGCTGCTGCAACTAACCCCAACTGATATCAATTACCCTTTCAAGAAATAGCTCAGCCCAAAGAAAAACAAGAAGCAAGATTAATTTGTGGCGCCCCTGAGGCTTCAGTCGCCACAGAGTATTGCACCTAATTTAAGGTGTAATGCTGCACCCAGATCCTGAAGAGGTCGGTACCGGTTTCATGACTTACACAACCAGATTGCCCTCCCCAATGGGGACCGGGCTAGGGTAGGGTCGTAAGGCTGCCTTCAAACATGGGGGGCACCATCCACTAGTGACAGGAAACCGGGGAGGGGCGGCCACTTTGGGGGAGTTAGGAGCCAACACAACAGTTAGAAGGAGTTCTCCAGCAGGAGAGGAGAGGAGCAGACATGTCTCACTGGTGCTCCCGTGAGACAGAGGAGTTCACACGGTTGCCGCAGGGAGAGTGTCACTGCCCCCTCGGAACCGGCGCCACGCAGGGTGCAGGACCCTAGGGAAGATCACACTTTACGTTGGTTTTCCAGAATCTGCTGGTACAGGGAGGTTTCAAGCTTCTCTGGCTACAAAGAGACTGAAAGCACAGTACTGAGATAGGATTTGGGGCCTTGGACAGAACCAGGCCCCAGTGTGGAGGTGTAGTACCTGCTAATAGGGACAAGAGTACTACTCGAGACCGACTGGGTTTCCCAAATAGCTTCAAGCCACGGTGATCCAACACACAGCGCTAGGAGGAAGGAACTCACCGAGCACCACACCGGACTCACCGAGCACCACACCGGACTTACCTCTGAAAGGAGCACAGCAGGTGACCAGTTTTACCCAGGCGAGTCGCACTAAAAACTGAGTAAACCACCTGAAACTGCAGCAACTGGTTTGGACTCTATTACCGGCGCCACCGCCCCGCGCCTTGGCGCCAAACGCCATTACTACTTCTCTCATCATCCTCCCTGGGGCTTGCTCCACCTGTGGGGAGTGATACCATCTCTGGATGCTATTACCATCCACCCCAGAGGACAGCAACAGTAGCGGCAGCTAAATCCCTGGCTGCGTACCACAGGTGGCGTCACGACATTCATCCTACTACTACCCCCATCATCTTCCCTCCTTATTGGTGTACAACTTGGGGCACAAAGGTGGACAGGCCACCACAACATCCCAGATTATCATACCAGCCCGTTGATGAGTAATTCAGGTATGAGATACTGTGTGCCTGATGACCCCTGCCCTCTTGGTGCTACAAATTCAGAAATTTAAAATTAGCCATGGAAGAAGAACATAAATAACAAATATATTTCCGGAACAAATTTTCACCATTATGTAGTCACATTCTTGAGATAATAACCTTTCTGTGGACAGTTTAGGCTTTAGGCATTAATGGGTAAACTAGAGACTCGTCAGTCACACATAATACACTGGAATGAGAACTATGAGCTTCATTTGCTGTAATATTGAAAAACATGTTAGACGAGAGAAAAAAGAAAACAGGCAATAAATATAAACAGAAGAAAAGCACTTTCAGAGTATGAATAGGGGCTAAGATTAGTTTTCTATTCCTACTGAGAAGAGTGGAAAAGCAGGGATTGGTATGTTTCCATGTTTATGACTAGATACATTTGAAGGGGTTTCACTTTGAGCCCACAAAGTTAAAGAGCATGCACTCGATGTCTTCAAGCTTTGCAATTCGATTACTATTATTACAGGTATGTCTATGGCTCTGCGCCCACAGTTTTTTGTGAGTTTTTGACCCTGAATATTTTCGCTGCTCAAAGAAATGCAACATCTTACAGATCCAGCAAAGTGGATGTGATTTATAGAAATCTCCTACCTACTGAGCTTCTTTAATTCGGCCTAAACTGACCTCTGTTGAGTGTTTCAAATCTGCAACAAGTCAACTTCTATTGAGAGTACACCGAGTAAAAATACACATTCATTTTTACTGATTTCCACAGTGGAACATGACATTTATGTGGATGCTACATTGATATGCATGCTTCAGACCAGCTTCACTCCTTGATGAAAACAGTATTCCCTAATGGCAGTGGCCTCTTTTAGCAGAATAATAAGTAACACACTGCAAATATTTTTGAGGAACGATTTGAGGAACTTGGCAATAAACTCAAGTAGTTGACTTGGCCTCCAAATTCCAAAGATCTCAATGCAATTGAGCAACTGCAAGATGTCTTTATCAGTAAGGGCCTTACAGGGCCTCTTACAGGATTTAAAACATGGGTGCACAGCCTGTGATGCTCCCCTGATATAAACGATCTACTGCTAACATTTGTGGCAGATAGCACTGGTCACCTTCACAGGTCTTGTGTAGTCCGTGACTCACCAGTTTGGAGTAGACCTATACAACAGTTATATTGTTATGGCTCAACAGTAGATTAAATTGGTTTTCAGCTACTATAATAAATTGTGTACAGTTAGGTCAAGTTTGGACAGTGACAAGTTTGACATTTAAGCAGTCTTCCAAAACATATTCAAGATAGATATTTAATAAATATGGGCTTAAAGTACAGACTCTCAGGTTTCATTTGAAGATATTTGTAAGGAGGTGGTCGAGTTTTTACCCCTGAAGACACAAGAATATTACTGTATATATACAGTACATCACAAAAGTGAATACACCCATCACATTTTTATAAATAGTTTATTATATATTTTCATGGCACAATTCATTTAATTGGACAGGTATCTCAAAAGCTTTTCTGTGGTCTGCATGGGATAGTCCCTCATTAATCCATCATCAATTAAGCAGGTAAAAGGTCTGGAGTGGATTTGGTATTTGGAAGCTATTGCTGTGAACCCATAACATGCGGTCAAAGGAGCTCTCAATGGAAAAGAAGCAGATCATCAATAGGCTGAAGAAAAGAAATAAGAAATCTTAGGACTGGCCAAATCAACAGTTTGGTACATTCTCCAAAATAAATAAATAAATAAATAAATAAATAAAAAATAAGCTCACTGGGGACCTTGGGAACTCAAAAAAGTCTGCATGTCTACTAAAGACAACATTGGTGGATGATTGCAGAATCCTTTCTATGGTGAAGAACACTCTCCATGAAGTAGATGTTTCACTTTCTAAGGCTACCATAAAGAGAAGACTTCATGAGAGTGGTCACGATGCAGCCCGAGAGATCACACAGATATCCAACTGATGGCACCAAGTTTTCACGGAGACAATCTCAAATAGGTCATAGACAAAAAGGGGAAAATAAATTTTAGCAGTTTTGTCATAGTGAAAACAATCACAATCCCCTGTACGGATAATAATATAGAATATACTCCCAAACAGTTGAATACTTAGTGCGAACACACTAGAGGAGACTAAATTCCAATATAAAAGCTAATTTTTATTGAAGAATAAACATACAATATAAAAACGTGCATTTTCCATATAGTCAATAATGAGGTAGGTGGATTAAATCACACCCACCCACCTGGGAAACTAGCCACATCAACCCATCTTTACTCCATGAGCTAAATAGCAAATACTAGATCTAGTGAGCTTATAATGGAGGAACACTACAGGATCAAAATAGTCCAATATAGAGACAATAGTTCAAGACTTACCCATAGTATGACAATAGAGGGTCTAAGCTGGCAGTCCCAGAGTGGGTGAGTGAGCAACCTTTCTCCCGGACGCGCGTTATCGCAGATGCTTCATCAGCGGGGTGCAGGCAAGTGGATGTGCCACTCACAACACTCCCCATTTTGTATTCCAAAACAGCATGCATTAATGGTGACGTGCTCCACGTGTTGAGGAGCCGCTCAAGCAGCGCATGCGCGCAGGACGGGAGCCCCGGACATTGCATCAGCGCGCGGCGGCCCTCACTCCCAGAGCGCACGTCAGAGGGAATTCCCTCCATGACGTCATTTGACATGCGCACTAGAATCACTGAGGCCGCCGGGCACCGACACCCGGAAGTCCCGCCCCGCGCGCACGCGCAGCAGCAACAACCCGACAAGGGAGGAGAATCATCACAGGGATCGGTGTACGGCCAAAGAAACATACACAAAAGATGTGCGACTCATCCAAACTTAGGTACAAGGAGAGTACAACACACATCAGTTAAATAAATACGATGGACATATAGAAATGCATAGCCACATATTCCAAGGTGGCAATAGTAATGCAATATATATAATTGTCCAGTGGGGACAGCTTTGATCATGGACCGGGTATGGGCCGATGTTGCGTGCGATCAAAGCTGTCCCCACTGGACAATTCCTGAGGGCCAGGAGGGTTTGTTTCACGGACGAAAAATTTGAGGTGCAGGCAAACGATCTGAGAGAACGTTTTCTGCAAAGGGGGTATAGCAGACGTAACATCAAGAAAAGCTATTTAAGAGCCAAGCATACCCGAAGGGAGCATCTCCTCTTTAAGGCGACTTCCCGGGAAAGAACTGAAAATGTATTGAGGTTTATCTCCACATTTAATGGTAGATGGGAGCAGATGAGGGAGTCTCTGTCCAGGCACTGGTCCGTCCTGCAGACTGATCCGTGTCTGGCGGAGATTATCCCAAAGTCACCACTAATGACATCTCGAAGGGGGAAAAACCTCAAGGACATATTGGTGGACAGCCATTATGTGGCAAGATCAATTAACCCCTTCACTACTTCTGGGGTTGTGTCAGCGAGGGGTGGATGCTTCCCTTGTGGGGAATGTTTGGCCTGTGGGGAAAAGAACATCATTAGAGAGGTTGGGTTTAGCTCCGCCGATGGTAAAAAAAACATTTAAAATTTCGAGACGTATCTCCTGCAGCAGTACATATGTAATTTATTTGGCAATCTGTCCATGTCAAAAAATGTACATGGGACTCACTTCACGACAATTTCAGATAAGGATTAGGGAACACGTCCGGGATATTCGTAATTCCAAACAATGTTTGGATGTGTCACTCCTCAGGACTATTCCGCGACATTTCCATACCTATCATAATTGTGATCCATCGGGACTTAAGGTCAGGGGGATCGACATCCTGCACTGTGGCATCAGGTGAGGTGATTTAAAGAGGCAGCTTGCCCAAATGGAGTGCCGTTGGATAGTCACTCTGGGTACTATGGCCCCTATGGGGCTCAATGAAAAACTTAGTTTTTCTCCCTTCCTCTGAGCCCTCCATTGGCGGCTGCCTCTTTGTGACATCTAGTTTTAATTGGGATTTCCTTAAGGTTCTACCTTCCGTGAGGTAGTTACGGATATAATAACTATCATGAGAAAATATGGAAGTGATCTAATTGAGATAAAGAAAGGTTATTGGTTTGCTCTTTGTAATGTGGTCTAATGGCTCTTTTTTTAATTGTGCCTGTTTTTATTTTTTCATTTTAATAGTAATTTCCATATACATCTCCTCCATTTATACGATGAATATATTGGTGACGGAATTAAGTGGAGATCGGTGCATAAGAAGATGTATATTTTTGTCTTCATCTACAACTATTGACCAAATTACTATGGTTTATCAGAAAGTTTGGACTGTATCAAACAGAGGAACAGATGAAATATAAAGACATAATTCTCTGACTCCATGTTATTATGTTTCTGTAATGTTGGGGGTTTTTTTGACAAGAGGTCCTCTGTTTGTATATCTGTGTCTATGTAAACCTTGATGTGGACCTAATGGTATGTGGATGGTGATTTATCTATATTGGTGGATGGTTAATGAACAAATTAATATATACATATATCATTAAAAAACAATATGAATAATGTAAGATTTAAAGAATTTATATATATTGCATTACTATTGCCACCTTGGAATATGTGGCTATGCATTTCTATATGTCCATCGTATTTATTTAACTGATGTGTGTTGTATTCTCCTTGTACCTAAGTTTGGATGAGTCGCACATCTTTTGTGTATGTTTCTTTGGCCGTACACCGATCCCTGTGATGATTCTCCTCCCTTGTCGGGTTGTTGCTGCTGCGCGTGCGCGCGGGGCGGGACTTCCGGGTGTCGGTGCCCGGCGGCCTCAGTGATCCTAGTGCGCATGTCAAATGACGTCATGGAGGGAATTCCCTCTGACGTGCGCTCTGGGAGTGAGGGCCGCCGCGCGCTGATGCAATGTCCGGGGCTCCCGTTCTGCGCGCATGCGCTGCTTGAGCGGCTCCTCAACACGTGGATCACGTCACCATTAATGCACGCTGTTTTGGAATACAAAATGGGGAGTGTTGTGAGTGGCACATCTGTCGCGGGCGGGGAGGAGGGTGTCAGAACACCGCGCTCACCCCTTCTGCTCGGGCCCGGCAGCTGCTCAGTGGTGGCTCGAGCCATGGGCCGGATCCTGGGGTTTCTCGAGCGACACTCCTCGCCCGTGAGTGAAAAGGGGTATTTTGGTTGGGAGATTGTTTATTGTCCGTGACGCCACCCACGGTTGTGGTGATTTCACCACCGCTGCTCAATATGGGGATCCCGGGGATGGTGAGGCGGAGCAGCCAGTTGTTTTGTTGCCCCTCCGTGGGTAGGGGTTGGTGATCCCGGGGCCCAGTGGGGTGCAGGGGCGCAGGGGCAGCGCTGTGCCTTGCGGCACTGAGGTACTCACTCAGCCAGTAAACACGACACAGTTCTCGGTAAACAAACGGCTGGTTGGACGGGTCCCTCGGACAGTTCACGGTGCTGCGGTTCCCTGCAGTTAGCGGTGACGGTCTCTTCCCTGCACCTTTGAAATGTCTGATTGGTAGCGGTGGATTCCCACCGGTTACCCGCTCCCCGACTGCAATCTGTGCCACAGGAGCTCCACACTTTGCCCGCAGGCGCCGGCCCTGGGAAACTGGTGCCTTGGCGGTGGCGGTGTTTCCCCGTTGTGGTTGGACCTTTGCCGTCAATCAGGACTTGCTTGTTGGGGGATCTACGTCCCCTTCACTAACGGATTTAGCAATTTACAGCGACTCCAAGCCTTGCTGGGATCCGAAAAGCCCCTGCTCTGGTGCTGACTGCCCTTTGTATACTGCTCCAGACCCCCGGATACACACAGCCTCCGTGGCCCTTCCAGCAACCTCCAGACAGTCCCACTGCAGATCTTCACCACTGTCTGCTGACCTTGCTGATTCCGTCTGGGCACACAGCCACAGACCAACTTCAGGCTTTCTGTCACTTTCACTGCTGTTTCACTTCACTCTAGCTCCCTCCTGAGCTACACTCCGTTCACCTCCTACTCCTTTCTCCTCCTAAACTCAACTCTAACTGCCTGGTACTTCCTGCCTCCAGAGCTGTGATCTCCTTGGTGGGCGGACACCAACCGCCTGGCTCCACCCCCTGGTGTGAATCATCAGCCTCTGGAGGAAGGCAACAATGATTTGTGGGTTAGCTGGTGTACCTGCAGGGAATGTGGGGTGCGTGTGTGTTGTTATCTGTGTCCCCTGGCTTGCCCAGGGCGACACATTCCCCCTTAGCAAAACGCAGACCGTCCTCGGGCTGCCCGTCCAACACCGGTTTTATTTTCCTTTTGTTTTCTGTAATGTAAAAAGTATAACATCATAACGGTAATCTATGTACATTTTTAATCATAACTCTTCCCAAGACGGGAGGCACATTTCTTAAACGTTGCAACGGTTTACGGTCACGGTTTCCACTCTCTCCCACCCAAGCAACCTGGCCCTGATGCTGCCCCTAAAACCCAGGCAGCACCCCTTGACCCACAGTCCAGCACAAGTCACCCGAGCGGGATCTGTCCTTCCCTCCAGAGGGTGGCCACCGGTTCCTTTGGTGCCTGGGCCCCAGCCTGCTCTGCTCAGGGCCCTCCCTCCAACCTGCCTCTCCGGAGGCGGCAGTGCGGAAACGGTAACGGTAACCAACATATTTACAAGCCACTTAACGTTTGTGGTGCCCTGCAAGTTCACGGGCTTGTCCATGGATAGTTCCCATGCAAAAACTTAAACGGTCCCCACGGGGACAACGGTGCCGGCTCCTGCCGGTTCCAAATCACGGTGCAAATCAGGTAAAACTTCGGTAATTATCATTTTCTTATCATTTGCAGAACTTTCAAAACTTTTCAACAAACAAACACTCCTTTACATTTGCGGACCCCTTTTACTCATAGAACGGTCTCCCTGTACCTAAGTGGGGGTCTACCTAGGTTGGAACGGGTGGACCTTCGGGGCCCGGTGTCAGTGTTGCTAGACAGTGGGGTAGAGGGAACAATCGGTCCCTCCTCCCTGCTATAGTGTGGAGCAGGCGGAGGTGTAGGGGGGCTGGGTACAGGTTCATCCCTGGGCACTGGCACTGGTTCTGGCTCACGGTTAACCGCTTCCACTACTTCTTCATCCACGGGTTGTGGGAACAGTATCACTGGAAGAATCACCGCGCCGTTCTGTGTAGGCCAGTTTGCTGGGAAGTCACCCATTACGGTGTGGATTACCTCTGCTGCCTTCTCCACTGGGGGAGGAACCGGTACTTCAGCTTCTGCCTTCAACGCTGGGGGGCATTTTTTTAGATGGTCCCGGGAAACTGTGGCCAGGGTGCCCCCTTGGTCACGACTGATCTGGTAGGTCTTCCCATCTCCCCATTCTGTGGGTTGTATGACGTAAGGGACTTGCTCCCACTGATCATCCAGCTTGTGGGCTTTTCTCTTCCATTTCAGCACCACATCTCCTGGCTGGAAAGGACCTGCAGGCGCCTTCTGATTGAACCGGTGCTCTTGCTGTTCTCGACTTCGGCTGAGGTTTTTCTCCACATACTCCTGGATTTGCCGGTACTGTGCCCTCCTCCGACTTTCCCACTCCGCTGTTGAAGGGAGTGCTTCCGGGGCCTCCAACCCCATCTCCAGATCCACCGGCAGGCGGCCAGGCCGAGCTCTCATCAGATACGCTGGGGTGCACTTCGTCGAGCTAGACGGGATATTATTGTACATGTCGACCAAGTCGGGTAACTTTTCCGGCCACATGTTCCGTTCTTCCAGCGGTAGCGTCTTGAGGAGCCCCAGGACCAAGTGGTTCATTTTCTCGCACATGCCGTTGGTTTGGGCATGGTACGGGGTGGTCCGGATCTTCTTGCAGCCGTACAACTGGCAGAATTCGTGAAACACCTCTGCTTCAAAAGCCGGGCCTTGGTCAGTCAGCACCTTCTCGGGGTACCCATGGGGTCGGCAGAAATAAGCCTGGAACGCTCGAGCAGCGGTTCGACCAGTTAGGTCCTTAACGGGGACTACCACCATAAATCTTGAGTAGTGGTCTACCATGGTCAATGCGTAGGTGTACCCACTTCGGCTAGGGGTGAGCTTGACATGGTCCAGGGCGACCAGCTCCAGCGGCTGATGGGTGACTATGGGATGTAACGGTGCCCTCTGGCTAGTCTCGTCCTTTCTCCTCAGCATACAAGGACCGCACTCTCGACACCAGGCTTCCACCGATTCACGCATCCCACTCCAATAGAACCGCTCCCTCAACAGCATCTCTAGCTTCTTCCACCCGAAGTGGCCAGCACCATCATGGTATGCCCGCAGGACAGTAGCGACATCAGCTTGAGGAACGATCAACTGGCATATTTTCTCATGGGTCTTCGGGTTGATCAGCTCACGGTACAGCCTCCCTTGGTGTAGGTAAATCCGTTTCCGTTCTTTCCACAAGCGTTGGGCTTCGGCTGGAGCGGCAGGGTCTATTCCCCGAGCACCTTGTTCCACCAGAGTTTTGACAAAGCGGACAGCCGGCGCTTGGTCCTGGGCGTCCTGCCACTCTTGACTGGGCCGCGGGTCCAGATCCACCCTTTGCTGGCATACTTGCACCTTCTCAGTAGGCGGCTGGTGAAACGCAGGCAACTCGATCTCCTCGAGGTCGTCATCCTCGCACCCCTCTTCTGACAAATGGGGCATCCGGGAGAGTGCATCAGCATTTATGTTGACACGACCAGCTCGGTACTTGATGGTGAAATCATAGTTGGCTAGCCGGGCTACCCACCGCTGCTCCAGCGCGCCCAACTTGGCCGTGTTCAGGTGAGTCAGCGGATTGTTGTCCGTAAACGCGGTGAAGGTTGCTGCCGCCAAGTAGTGGCGGAACCGCTCCGTGATAGCCCATACCAACGCCAATAGCTCGAGGTTGAAGGAGCTATAGTTCTCAGGGTTCCTTTCGGTCGGCCGGAGTTTTCGGCTAGCGTAGGCAATCACCTTCTCCTTTCCATCCTGGACCTGGGATAGGACCGCTCCTAGCCCCACGTTACTGGCATCCGTGTGGAGGATGAACGGGCGCCCGTAGTCAGGGTACGCCAGGACCTCTTCTCCGGTCAAGGCCGCCTTCAACTGGCAAAAGGACTCCTCCTGCTTGTCCTCCCACGACAGTGGGGCTCCAATGGGTCTACCACCTTTGGTCTGTCCCACGAGGAGATCTTGCATGGGGGCAGCCATCTTCGTGTACCCCTTTATAAAGCGCCGATAGTACCCCACCAGACCCAGAAACTGCCTTACTTCCCTCACTGTAGTTGGTCTCGGCCAGCTCTGGATGGCAGTAACCTTCTCAGGGTCGGGGGCGACACCATCCGCACTCACCACATGCCCTAGATACTGCACCCTGGGTTTCAGCAGGTGGCATTTTGAGGGCTTCAACTTCATCCCGTACTTGGCAAGGGACGCGAACACCTCGGCCAGGTGCTCCAGATGGGCTTCATATGTCTGGGAATAAACAATCACATCATCCAAATACAGCAGGACGGTCTCAAAGTTTAAATGTCCCAGACAGCACTCCATCAACCGTTGGAAGGTCCCGGGGGCATTGCACAGCCCAAACGGCATGCTATTGAATTCGCAGAGCCCCATCGGGGTGGTGAAGGCGGTCTTCTCCCGGTCCTCTGGGGCCACGGCCACTTGCCAGTATCCGCTGGTGAGGTCAAGGGTCGAAAAGTAGTTTGCAGTTCTCAGTGCAGCCAAAGACTCTTCAATACGAGGTAATGGATAGGCATCTTTATGGGTTATCTGGTTGATCTTCCGGTAATCCACACACATCTGCATGGTACCATCCTTCTTCTTGACCAGTACCAACGGAGCGGCCCAGGGACTACAGCTGTCCCGAATAACCCCTGCCTCCTTCATATTCCTCAACATATCTTTGGCACACTGGTAATGTGCAGGGGGAATAGGTCTATACCTCTCTTTGATAGGGGGATGTTCACCTGTGGGGATGTGGTGTTGGACCCCCTTGATCTGCCCAAGGTCTAGGGGGTGCTTACTGAAAACCTGTTCGTACTCCTGCACCACCCTGTGTACCCCTGCCCTGTGATGTGTAGGGGTATCATCAGTGCCTACATGTAGCTGTTGGTGCCACTCCTTTGTCTCCCCCTGGGGTGGGGAAGTGCTGGCGGTAGGTGGGAGTGTGGATGGACTGGCTTCATGGATAGTGTGAGGGTCTAGGGTGAGCAGCTTGGCAATGGTGGCATACCGGGGGAGCCTGACTTCTTCCTCCCCACAGTTCAACACTCTCACAGGCACTCTCCCTTTCTTCACATCCACCACCCCTCGGGCGGCCATTACAGTGGGCCAGTGCTCGGAAGGCATGGGCTCCATCATCGCAGGGTAGTCACGCCCCTGAGGCCCTACTGCTGCCCTACACCAGATCATCATCTCGCTCCTAGGGGGCACAGTCAATGGAGCAACATCCATCACTCTCACTCCACCAATCTCCCCTCCTGTTGAGCTTACATGCTGGCGGTACATCAGGGCGCGGATCTCACGCTGCACAGCCCTCTGCCGGCTCCCCGCCGCTGTGGCGGCTAGCTGTTGCAATAGGTTCAACACATCAGCCATGCAGTGTTCCATCACATTGGTTCCCAGCACTATTTTCGGGTTATGATCACTGGGTTCATTCATGATCACAATCATACCCTGGTGTTGCAGTTCAGCTTGCCCCACTGTCATAGCCACTTGTTTATACCCCACCTGGGTCAATGGAAGTCCATTAGCGGCAATCAACGTTATACTATTGTCTGGAGGCGCCAGCTCGTCTGTGGCCCAATACCGCTGATACAACGTGTACGGTATGGTTGTTACCTGTGATCCAGTGTCCAAGAGAGCCATCACTGGTATGCCGTCCACAGCCACGGGGATGATAGGGCGGGCTCCGATATATCGGTCTCGCCAGTCCGGGGGGCCACGGTGTTCTACTCCTGAGGATTGGCCCGGGGCCCCAGGGGTTGCTCGTTTAACAGGCACTGTCGGTAGTAATGGCCCGGCTTACGGCACTTGTAGCAGATTGGAGGTCGGCTCCGCGGGTTGTTAGCGCCTCTCCGCTGCATCCAGGGAACATCCTCGGGACTGTCAGCAAGCTGTATCTGTGCTGGAGGCTGAGATCTGGTCAGAGGTTGCAGTGCAGCAAGGATTTTGGCAAGGTCTCCGTCCATGCGACGGACCTGGGCTGCCAGCTCTTCTACTGTGCTGCTCGGTGCTGCAGGTATTAAAGAGGTTGGTTTGGCTGAGGCCGCCACAACGGGAGCTGTCTCGACGGGCCACGGGACGGGTTCCAGAACTTCAGCAGCTGGGGGCTGTAGCGCTTTGATAGCCCGCTCCTTTAACACAGCAAAGTCCACATCAGGGTGTTCCAGGGCCCACAGCCGGAGTTGTTTACGATCCTCAGGGGACCTCATCCCCTGCGCAAATTGCTCCACTAACATCTTGTTGCTATCCGCCTCATTAATAGAGTTCACCCGCTTCAGCGTGCGGAGGGCGGTCTGCAGACGTAGAGCATAGTCCCGAATGCTATCCCCAGCTCGTTGCCGGCACTGGTAAAACTGCATCCTCAGCTCAGCTTCAGTCCGGGTCTCGAAGGCAGTCTGTAGCTTCTCGAAGATGGTGGCTACAGAGAGCCGGTCCCCCTCGGCCCAGGTCTCCGCTTCCTGCTCCGCCGCACTGGTTAACTGGCCTAGCACTATCGCTGCACGTTGCTTATCAGTCAGGGGGTACAGCTCTAGCAACGGGTTAAGCTTTTTCCGGAAGGCCTGTAGGGCATCCGGTTTCCCGTTATACTGCGGTAGCCAGGCAGCTCCGGGCGCATAGGGCAAGGAAAACGGCATGACCTGAGCAAGCGCGGGGGCCGCGGCACCTCCCGCCGGTACGGCCGGGACCTGGGCAGGCCCATTCCCATCCGCGGGTGCCGCTGCGGCTGCGACCACCGCTCCTCCAGCGGCTCCGTCGGGCGCAGACATCTTGTTTCCGTCCCCCTTAGCTCTTTCCGGCCCCTCCTCTCTCGGGGCGGAGTTTTGGCCTTCGCGCCTCTACTGCTCGAGAAGACGCTCGAGCGGGAACTTTTCGCGCCAAAGATGGCGGCTTCTGAAATTTTTCTGCCGGATACCTCCGGCGGTAACAAGGCGCACCTCTACCACACGGCAGAGCGGTAAGATCCTGTTCGTGACGCCAAGTTGTCGCGGGCGGGGAGGAGGGTGTCAGCACACCGCGCTCACCCCTTCTGCTCGGGTCCGGCAGCTGCTCAGTGGTGGCTCGAGCCGTGGGCCGGATCCCGGGGTTTCTCGAGCGACACTCCTCGCCCGTGAGTGAAAAGGGGTATTTTGGTTGGGAGATTGTTTATTGTCCGTGACGCCACCCACGGTTGTGGTGATTTCACCACCGCTGCTCAATATGGGGATCCCGGGGATGGTGAGGCGGAGCAGCCAGTTGTTGTGTTGCCCCTCCGTGGGTAGGGGTTGGTGATCCCGGGGCCCAGTGGGGTGCAGGGGCGCAGGGGCAGCGCTGTGCCTTGCGGCACTGAGGTACTCACTCAGCCAGTAAACACGACACAGTTCTCGGTAAACAAACGGCTGGTTGGACGGGTCCCTCGGACGGTTCACGGTGCTGCGGTTCCCTGCAGTTAGCGGTGACGGTCTCTTCCCTGCACCTTTGAAATGTCTGATTGGTAGCGGTGGATTCCCACCGGTTACCCGCTCCCCGACTGCAATCTGTGCCACAGGAGCTCCACACTTTGCCCGCAGGCGCCGACCCTGGGAAACTGGTGCCTTGGCGGTGGCGGTGTTTCCCCGTTGTGGTTGGACCTTTGCCGTCAATCAGGACTGGCTTGTTGGGGGATCTACGTCCCCTTCACTAACGGATTTAGCAATTTACAGCGACTCCAAGCCTTGCTGGGATCCGAAAAGCCCCTGCTCTGGTGCTGACTGCCCTTTGTATACTGCTCCAGACCCCCGGATACACACAGCCTCCGTGGCCCTTCCAGCAACCTCCAGACAGTCCCACTGCAGATCTTCACCACTGTCTGCTGACCTTGCTGATTCCGTCTGGGCACACAGCCACAGACCAACTTCAGGCTTTCTGTCACTTTCACTGCTGTTTCACTTCACTCTAGCTCCCTCCTGAGCTACACTCCGTTCACCTCCTACTCCTTTCTCCTCCTAAACTCAACTCTAACTGCCTGGTACTTCCTGCCTCCAGAGCTGTGATCTCCTTGGTGGGCGGACACCAACCACCTGGCTCCACCCCCTGGTGTGAATCATCAGCCTCTGGAGGAAGGCAACAAGGATTTGTGGGTTAGCTGGTGTACCTGCAGGGAATGTGGGGTGCGTGTGTGTTGTTATCTGTGTCCCCTGGCTTGCCCAGGGCGACACACATCCACTTGCCTGAACCCCGCTGATGAAGCATCTGCGATAACGCGCGTCCGGGAGAAAGGTTGCTCACTCACCCACTCTGGGACTGCCAGCTTAGACCCTCTATTGTCATACTATGGGTAAGTCTTGAACTATTGTCTCTATATTGGACTATTTTGATCCTGTAGTGTTCCTCCATTATAAGCTCACTAGATATAGTATTTGCTATTTAGCTCATGGAGTAAAGATGGGTTGATGTGGCTAGTTTCCCAGGTGGGTGGGTGTGATTTAATCCACCTACCTCATTATTGACTATATGGAAAATGCACGTTTTTATATTCTATGTTTATTCTTCAATAAAAATTAGCTTTTATATTGGAATTTAGTCTCCTCTAGTGTGTTCGCACTAAGTATTTCACGGAGACAGCAGTGGGATCACGCAGATATCTCACTGCTGCCAATTTGTCACAAAAAAAGGTCCAGGAGTGATCACGCAAATATCCTACTGCTGCCATCAATTTGTCACATTCTGCTACCTCCAATCATCAGCACAGGTATACAATTGACTGACAAGTGATGGACAAGGCCACAGCTGTTTCCACTACTACACCTATTATTGGGAGACTCACAGTGAACATATGGTATATACACTTTATACACCTTTCATTCCAAATCATGGAATAGATATACCCCGGTACTATCACTGCCAACTCCACAATAACAGAAGGAACTACTAGCTGTAACCACCAATTGTTTATACAGACAGACTGGACACACATTACAGTTAGCTTATTGCTTCAGGGATGCAAGTTATAGCGCAAGAGGAACAAAGCTATTAAATTTTATATATTTATTCCAAAAAGTAGTGTTTATAAAAATATACAAAAGATATTACAAAGGTGTCACACGGAGTATTGCACAAACTTTGCCGCCTGCCATGGCAGTATTGAACTCTGCAGATTCTTACACTCCGCCAGATGCTTTCTCTAGTGTCTGGGATCAACACAGGCAAACACGGGTGTCAACCTGCTGTGTGCTGATTCATAGGCAGGCTAGCAAGAGTTAATCTCTGCTAGTCTGCTTGTTCCTTTGATCACATGTTGTGGGGAGACCTATCACATCTGCTCTCCTCCTATTTATACTGTTTTAATCCTTCTACCCATGCCAGCTATAGTTTATTCTGTGTTGGTCTGTAAGGTGTAGTGTCTCAGTCTTTCTCTGGTGAAAGTTGTGTTTAGTGGTGCTTTTTGCTTGGTGCGGTTGTGGAGTACCCTTGTTATTTTTTACTTCTTTTCAAGTCTTGTTTTTCCTTCTGACTCTCTTATGGTCTTTACATTTGTGTGTGCGTGCTGTGTGACAGTTTTGTTTTTTCCATGGTCTGTCTTTAGCTATGGTTTTGAAAACACTCCTGTCCCATCCCTCCCTAGGGGATAGGGGGAATCAGATCAGGATTGGTCAAGAGCAGGGCCAGGAGGGAGACTCAGGCCTCTCCACTATCAGAAGTATCTTTGAGATTAAGGATAGCATAGAGTCCTCTAGCTTGACGGGAAGCTTAGAAGCCCCAGTTCCCCGCTGTCCCAGAGTCATCGTGACAAAAGGGGCACAAAACAATACATATATATATGATATCAAATAAAAAGGGATAACAAAAGAAAAGCACTAAATCTGTGAAACGGAAATGGTTCAGAGCTTAGCTACTTTTTAGAAAACATGAAACATTCTTACAGAGTCCTGCATTGAAACAAAGGTGTCCACTCAAATTTCTGTATTTATTAAACAACAGTCACTTCAACATACCTCCCCTTGGGGATCTCAGATGGAGTCAGGGCAGACATATTATTGGTGCAATTTATGCAGCTGCACAGGGGACCAAGATATAAGGGGTCCAACTTCAGTTCCAAATCAGATAGAATTGTTCATTATGATGAGCTATTGGACAGAAAAGTGCCAATATATTATTCTTGCACAGGGGCCCACTTCTGTCTATGTCCGTCAGTGGATGTGGCTAATCATTAGATGTACTCTGGTCTTTAGAAAATTATGGGATCCCTAACTTTCCTGATATCTTTGCTATTAGATATCCCAGAAAGGAGATCTTTTGGTCATGCTTCCTATCATGATTTTACCTTTCTACAGAGATGAAACATGGCAAAAATAACCTCATCTATCTGACCGATAATAAGTTGGAGGTCTTTGGCTGGCCTTACAGGTTATGTGAGTGAATGTGTTATATTCTTCCCTTTGCTATGATACTGAAAATATATCTCCCATAACTATGCATGCCATAAGAACCCAATTATTTGTAACTGTTTGTCGGCTCCAAAGAAACTGGTTGCAGACCTTTGAACTCAAGCAGAGCTGCCTCCAGAGGTGATACATTTGTTGCTTCTACTCTGTGACATAAACAGGGCCCAGGATTTGTGTCTGCTATCCAGCAGATGTTACTATACTGTAAAAACAATTATTGAAGAAAAACACATTTAACTATACTTTAAAAACAATTATTGAAGAAAAACACTTTTTTTATAAAGAAAGGGGTTATAAGTCATGTTTACGTCTCACTCATCTCCACCCCTCCGCTTCTATTGGCCGGC
This sequence comes from Anomaloglossus baeobatrachus, assembly GCF_048569485.1. Classification (NCBI taxonomy): domain Eukaryota; kingdom Metazoa; phylum Chordata; class Amphibia; order Anura; family Aromobatidae; genus Anomaloglossus; species Anomaloglossus baeobatrachus. The sequence goes on from NC_134356.1 coordinate 220,109,422, forward strand.
TGCCGTGTGACGTCGCTGTGACGCCGAACGTCCCCCCCCCCTCCAGGAAGTGGATGTTCGCCGCCCACAGCGAGGTCGTCCAGCAGGTAAGTACGTGTGACGGGGGTTAACGACTTTGTGCGCCACGGGCAACAAATTGCCCGTGACGCACAAACAATGGGGACGGGTGTGATCGCTTATGCGATCGCACGATTTATCGTCCCTTGTGACGCCCGCATTAGGCCCTTGAGACTAGTCCTTGGCTTCATTAGCATATCATAAAGGATCTTTACTAGGGATGATCGAATACCCTATTATTTGCTTTGACGGATATCCGACGAATACCTCGCCGCTATTCGAGTATTCGCAAATACTCAACCCCCAATATAAGTCTATGGGAAACCAGAATAATTTTACGTCGGACCTGTCGGTGACCTGTGGTGACTGAGGAAAAGGCTGAAAAAGTATGGGCACAGCCTGTAGAAGGTGCCTGACTGCATTTATGGTGTCTTTGAATAACGTGGTCAGAGCAGCACGCGGCGTTTACGTAGTCGCCAGAACAGCTCTCAAACCAAAGTAAAAGAGGGGAATTTGCTAAGAAACTATTTCTAGTGCCTAATAACTGTAATAAAACATCAAATCAAGCCCCGACCTCCCAAAAAAAACCCTTTAGCATATGTTTACATGTTTCGTTTTTTACATTTTTCCTTCTTTTTTGATTAGAAAGGGCTGTAACTTATACATTATATTGGTGTCTGTGTCACACCTCCTGTTTTGGGACAAATTTGAAAGCACTTTAAAAGGTTAGCTACAATGTGCCCATTGGGATGTTGACCTTGCCCTCCTCCTACTCCTCCACCAGCACCACCGGCTCCAGTGGCCTTCTATTCAAATGTAGAAAGGGCCACTGGCTGTCCTCAAATCTCAGACTTCTTAGGGCTCTCAGGTGGGCCCTGTAACATATATTGGGGAGGGATGGCAGTGATTTGTAGTTTTCTGCGTCCCCTATATCATTAGTGTGAAAGTTGGAATACGTACTCCATAACACTTTACAGTGCTATTGCCAATGTGGCCATTTGGATGTTGGCCTTGCCCTTCTCCTCCTCCTCCACCAACACCACCGGCTCCAGTGGTCCTCTTTTAAAATTCTATTCAAATGATTCAGAAATGTATGTTTTATGGACAAATGAATGCCACGCTGGGACATCAAAGCTGACCAAAAGCAGGTTGGGAGCAGGAGGCATCATCGCCTCCTTCCTAGACCGCAGTTTGTGAAGCATGCAGCACCATGGAAGTGGCAGTTGTTTCATTCTGGACCTCAGGCTTTATCCCACTAGCTAACGAGGATTTAAAAAAATTCAGTTTCCCCAGGGGGGAATGGTTCAAAGACCATGTAGCACAGCATCAGAAGTTACTCCCAACAGCTCCCAACAGGTTATTTTAAAAAAATTGGTAGGATAAGCAACAGGGCATAGCATGCCAAGTAGTTCAATACATTAATTTTCTCACACCGCCAAAAGGTCGCAGAAAGCCTCTGTTCCCACAAGCCAATACGGCAAAATCTCAAGGGCTATCAATCGTGCAATGTGTGCAGTTATGGTTTCTGCCCTTCGGTGCGTAGCGGGGTATTTTCGCTTCTTTTCAAAGGTCTGTGGTAAAGACAACTGAACGGAACGCTGGGACATCGAAGCTGATGTCGTTGATAATTGAGTTTAGCCAACATCAGGTTGGGAAAAGGAGGCATCAGCGCCACCTTCTTGCACACCACTTTGGGAAGCAGAAAGCCCTAGTGGTGTGCTTGGCTAACATATGGTTTCTCATGCTGGAGGTGCCCAAGCTGGAAGTATTTTTGCCTGTGCTTGTGCTGAGCTTGGTCTGACAGATTTGACAAATGGCAACCGTTTGGTCCGAAGGACTCTTGGAAAAAACCTCCCACACAATTGCACCACGGACCCTTGGACTCTGAGATGGATGAGGTGATTCACAGACCCTTGGACTCTGAGATGGCATAGGTGGTGGTGTCATGTGCACAGTCGATTGACCTCTGGCAGTGGTTGAAACCCTATGTCTTACAGCCTTTTTGCGGACTATGGGCACATGCTCCTCTGCACTGCTGCTCTTGCAATCCATGCCACCCGTCCATATTGGATCAGTCACCTCATCATCGACCATGTCGTCTTCAAATTTCTGAAGCTTAATGTCTTCGGGAATGGAGGTTTCAGGCTGACCTGAGGGCAACTGTGTCTCATCATCCTCCAACACTTCCACCTGATTGCCCAGCATGTCATGGCCAACAACATGGCTTTCTTCTGGCCTTGGGTGCTCAAAGATCTGTGCATCACTGCACACCACAGCCTCACGTGCGTTAGTGGTGTTGCGCGGTGAGAGGCAAGAAAGGTCAAAGGGTCCCGTAAACAGTTCCTCAGAGAAACCTGCTTTGGTGTCATATGTTTCCTTATAATACTGATGTTGTGAGGAAGGAGGACCAGGCTGAAGATTCGATGGGCCAGCCTCTGGGCTACTCAAGTCTGTCTGTGTGGACCCTTGGGATTTGCTACTCGACAAGTAACTGGAGGTATTTTCTGCTATCCAACTCGTTACCTGTTCGCACTGTTCAGGGCACAAGAGTGCTTTCCCACGTGGACAAAAAAATTGGGATAGAAAGACAGAGGTAGATAAAGCAGGAACCTTTTTCTTTGGCTCGATCACACTGCTTGAGCGACCACCACTGTCACTACCACCTCGTCCACGGCCCTTACCCCCTCTTTTTTCCCATTTTTTCGTTTGATTATTTGAAGGTAACATGACCTTTTCTACTGGCAGTGTAACAACACTTATGCCTTGTTGTTAAACTTGTGTTAATAGTTTCTCATGATTAGAGTTGAGCGCGGTTCGTGGTTCGAGGTTCTCCAGTTCTAGGCTCGAGTGATTTTGGGGGCTGTTCGAGATCAAACTAGAACTTGAGCTTTTTGCAAAAGCTCGATAGTTCTAGATACGTTCGAGAACGGTTCTAGCAGCAAAAAGCAGGGCTTTTTACAGCTACAGTGTGCAGGAGCCATCGCTGGCAGCCTGCCAGAAGCTAGTAACCAAGATAAACATCGGGTATCCAAGCAAAGCGCTTTGGTTAGTAACCCGATGTTTATCTTAGTTATGTGCAGGAAGCCCACACTTCCCCGCTCAGCTCGCTCCGCCCCCTCCTGCCCGCGGCATGTACACATATACACACACACACACACACATGGTCCCGCTCGGCTTACCTGCGGTGATGAAGTCCCGCCATCCCGACCTCAGCGCTGTCACTGTGCTCCATGGCCGCCGCTTGTCACATCACCTCTCGCTTCCGACCCGAGACTGATTAGCAGTGACGTCACGGGCCTCTCGCGATACTTGGTGTGAAGGCGCCGGTCATTGAACTCAGTGACAGGGGCTGTCAGTGTGCTGGAGATCAGCGCAGGTAATGTACCTCGCTGACAGCAGCACTTGTCATCCCCTGCAGTGACCTGGCCTGACCCATTGATGTTAGCTCAGGTCACTGCACTGCTCTCCCAGCCAATGGGGAACATCCTGCTCTTCATTGACTGGGACAGTGTGGATCGTCATGGCAACCCCTTGGATTACACCAGACCTGGATTTGTTTTTCTTTCTAATAAATTGGTTAAAGAGGGAATGTTTTGGGGAGTGTTTTTTCAAATAAAAATGTGTTTGTCGTCTATTTTTTTTTATTACTGACTGGGTTGGTGATGTCGGGTATCTGATAGACGCCTGACCTCACCAACCCCAGGGCTTGATGCCAGGTGACATTACACATCTGGTAATAACCCCATATATTACCCCGTTTGCCACCGCACCAGGGCGCGGGATGAACTGGGGCGAAGCACCAGGATTGGCGCATCTAATGGATGCGCCACTTCTGCGGCGGCTGCGGCCTGCTATTTTTAGGCTGGGGAGAGTCCAATAACCATGGACCTCCCTAGTCTGAGAATATCAGGCCCCAGCTGTCTGCTTTACCTTGGCTGGTGATCCAATTTTGGGGGACCCCTACGTGGTTTTTTTTTTAAAATTATTTATTTAATTTAAAATAACAGCGTGGGGTGCCCTCAGTTTTGGATTACCAGCCAAGGTGAGGTTGCCAGCTGTGGTCTGCAGGCTGCAGCCGTCTGCTTTACCCTAGCTGGCTACAAAACTAGGGGGAACCCTACGTCATTTTTTTTTTTCATTTTTTTGGCTAAATACAAAGCTAAGCACCCCTTAGTGCCACATGAAAGGCACCAAAGGGTGCTCCACTTTTTCTCCACTTTTTTCTCCACTTTTTTCTCCACTTTTTTCTCCACTTTTTTCTCCACTTTTTCCTCCATTTTTTCCTCCATTTTTTCTCCACTTTTTCCTCCACTTTTTCTCCACTTTTTCTCCACTTTTTCTCCACTTTTTCTCCACTTTTTCTCCGTTCTTTTTCTATGGTGGGTCACCCATTAGCTCTGCCATGCATACTGTAGCTCTACACCTACTGCACATGTTACTTTATGATTGACATCTCTTTCGTACCAGAGCTGTCTAAGCCTACTCTGACCCCATATTTGTCATTACTATATTGTCCTTGTACTGTATTCTGACATTTGTATCATGTGTTTAATTTCTTGCTGTGTTGCAATTTTTTTGCTGCATCCCAATTGTACCTCTACATTGTTCGAGTTTATGTTATTGTTCTCTCACTCTTATGTGATACTGATTATTGTCATTTTTCATGATTACATGCAGATAAGTCCAATCTGACGAAGGCTCAGGCCGAAACGTCATTTGTAACTTGTTTTGGACAAAAACATATATGCTTATGAAAATTTTTTTTTTTCTTAATACGGACCAATAAAGAGTGATTTTGCATTACTATCCGTTGTGACTTACTGACTTAGTCTGGGAGATTTAGAGTGCCGAGGTTACTCACTAATTTTATCTATTATTACCTCTGAGCACCTATATACCAGTGAGCAGAGCTTCCTCTACAGTAGTTCTCCTGATTAGGCATGCCCTTACCTCATGAGCAGGGCATTGCAGCTTTGGAAGCAACAATTACGACATAGACTCTGCTGCTGTGGACCCGGGGAGAGTGAGTGCAGATTCATTGCACCCACACTCCTCACATGAAGGGTCCGCACTCCTAGAAAATGGGGGATACGTTCCCTGAGTGTCTCCCCCCCATATTCTAGCCGGTCCAGAGTCGTCGTGGGACCCCTTTATTTTTTTTCTTACAATAAATTGGTGAAAGAGGAAATGTTTTGGGGACTGTTTTTTCAAATAAATTTCTTTTGTCGATTTTTTTTTTTTTTGTTAGTACTGACAGTTTATGATGTTGGGTATCTAATAGACGCCATGACATCACAAACTGCTGGGCTTGATCTCAGGTGACTTTACAGCTAGTATCAACCCGATTTATTACCCCGTTTGCCACTGCACCAGGGCACGGGATGAGCTGGGGTGAAGCGCCAGGATTGGCGCATCTAGTGGATGCGCCACGTCTGGGGTGCCTGCGGCCTGCTATTTTTAGCCTGTGAAGGCCCAATAACTATGGACCTTCCCACCCTGAGAATACCAGACCACAGCTGTCCGCTTTACCTTGGCTGGTGATCCAATTTGGGGGGGACCCTACTTTTATTGTGTAATTATTAATATTTATAAAATAATTATAAAAAAGAGCCTGAGGGGACCTCCACATTGGATCCCCAACCACGGTAAAGCTGCCAGCTGTGGTTTTCAGGCTACAGCCGTCTGCTTTACCCTAGCTGGCTATCAAAAATGGGGGGACCCAACGTCATTTTTTTTTTTAACTATTTTTTAAATAGAAAAAATTAATGGGCTTCCCTGTATTTTGATTGCCAACCAAGGTAACGGCAGGCAGATGGGGGTGGCAACCCATAGCTGTCTGCTTTATCTGCGCTGAGAATCAAAAATACCGCGGAGCGCTACGTCATTTTTTTAAAGATTTATTTTTACAGCACTGATGTCCAGCAATCAAAATACAGGGAAGCCCATTTTATTTTTAGTTATTTAAATAAATAATTAAAAAAAATATATATGGGCTCCCGCTGCATTTTTTGTATTGCTAGCTAAGGGTAATCCAAGCAGCTACTGGCTGCTAACCCCCACTGCTTGGTGTTACCTTCACTGGCAATGGAAAATCCAGGGAAGCATTTTTTATTTTTTTTGCGAAAAAACTACAAAAAAAGGACGTGAGCTTCGCCATATTTTTGTATGCTAGCCAGGTATAGCAGGCAGGTGCTGGAAGAGTTGGATACAGCGCCAGAATATGGCGCTTCTATGAAAATGCCATTTTCTGAGGCGGCTGCAGACTGCAATTCGCAGCAGTGGGGCCCAGAAAGCTCAGGCCAACCTGTGCTGCGGATTCCAATCCCCAGCTGCCTAGTTGTACCTGGCTGGACACAAAAATGGGGCGAAGCCTACGTCATTTGTTTTCTAATTATTTCATGAAATTCATGAAATAATAAAAAAAGGGCTTCCCTTTATTTTTGGTTCCCAGCCGGGTACAAATAGGCAACTGGGGGTTGGGGGCAGCCGTACCTGCCTGCTGTACCTGGCTAGCATACAAAAATATGGCGAAGCCCACATAATTTTTTCAGGGGGCAAAAAACTTCTGCATACAGTCCTGGATGGAGTTTGCTGAGCCTTGTAGTTCTGCAGCTGCTGTCTATCTGTATGGAGAAGAGCAGACAGCAGCTGCAGAACTACAAGGCTCAGCATACTCCATCCAGGACTGTATGCAGAATTTTTTTGCCCACCAAAAAAATGACGTGGGCTTCGCCATATTTTTGTATGCTAGCCAGGTACAGCAGGCAGCCACGGGCTGCCTCCAACCCCCAGTTGCCTATTTGTACCCGGCTGGGAACCAAAAATATAGGGAAGCCCGTTTTTTTTAATTATTTCACTTATTTCATGAAATAATTAAAAAATAAATGACGTGGGCCAGCCGGGTACAACTAGGCAGCTGGGGATTGGAATCCGCAGCACAGGTTAGCCCGAGGTTTCTGGGCGCCTCTGCTGCGGATTTCAGTCCGCAGCCGTCCCAGAAAATGGCGCTCTCATAGAAGCGCCATCATCTGGCGCTGTATCCAACTCTTCCAACAGCCCTGGAGCCGGGTGGCTTATTGGGTAATCATGAGTTAATACTGGCTTTGTTTTACTAGCCAGTATTAAGCCAGAGATTCTTAATGTCAGGCACGTTTGACCCAGCCATTAAGAATCTCCAATAAAGGGTTAAAAAAAAACACCACACAGAGAAAAAATACTTTAATAGAAATAAATACACAGACACATTAGAGACTCCATCTTTATTACCCCCTGTCAGCCCTCCACGATCCTGCTCTTCTGTCTTCTTTCTTTCTAGTGTAGTAGTAGTGACGATTGTAGTGAGGAAGGATGAGGTTCACCAGCTCATCACTTGGGGCTGGGGAACCTCATCCTCACTACAATCCTCACTAGTGTAGTAGTAGTGACGATTGTAGTGAGGAAGGATGAGGTTCACCAGCTCATCACTTGGGGCTGGGGAACCTCATCCTCACTACAATCCTCACTACAATCGGGAAGCAGCGTGCAGCCTTCACTCCATGAGTGATCAGTGCTGGCTGTCAGCGGTAACAGCGGTAACGCTGACAGACGCGTTACCATAGCAACGGTGCTCTCGGAGCCTCGGTTAGCGGTGACGTCACCGCTAACTGCGTTGCTATGGCAACGGTGATCTCCGTTAATGACCGGCTGTGTCAGCCGGTCCCTAACGGAACAGGGAGTCGACTGTGTGCTAGAGCATGTCACCGGTACACGGCGATACACATATGTGCACCGTGTACCGGAGAGATGCACTCACAGGTCCTACATGACGCGTCATAGTCATGTGACCAGTCTGTTGCCAATGAGATAATAGCCACGTGACTGGTCACATGGCTATTTTGACGTCACGATAGGTCCTGCATCTCTGCTGGCAGTGCAGGTCACCGGGAGGATTAAGCGATCATCGGATGGAATAGCGGCAGGAGACAGAGTGCAGAAGGGATCGCGGGGACCGGTAAGTGTTATGGCAATGTTTATTAACTGTTTGTGTACATTTATAATGCATTTTTATGTGTTTGTGATTGCCTCCCATTATAGCCTATTGGTTCGAGTTCGGTTCGTCGAACGTTCGACGAACCGAACTCGAACGGGACCCCCGTTCGGCGAACCAACCTCGAGCCGAACTGGGACAGGTTCGCTCATCTCTACTCATGATAGCTGTTTCTGTAAGTCTAAAAACCAAAAGGTATCTTTATTGGATAAACTACCACTTGGAGGAGTCGACAAAGATGTTGTGAATGTCTTTCAGCCCCAAAAGAAAACAGGGTTTGACAACACTTTTATTTTAGTATTGTTTTTGGCACTCAGACTGTGTTTTAGTAAGAACAAGCCACTAAATAGGTTCTGTAAGATATGAAGCCACCCAAAGTATACTAGGTTGTTGCTAGGAAGGTACTGCCCTTGAGGCACAAATAGTGCCACTGACACTAAGTATTAATAAAAATTGGGTAACACAGAGTGTGAGTTAGTTGCAGCAAGTCACTAGGTAGGTTCTGTAAGATATGAAGCCCCCCAAAATATGCTAGCTTGTTGCTAGGAAGGTACTGGCCTTTAAGAAGAAGTTGTGACCCTGACACCGAGTATTAATAAAAAATGGGTAGCACTGAGACTGTGTATTAGTTGCAGCAAGCCACTAGGTAGGTTCTGTAAGATAGGAAGCCCCCAAAAGTATGCTAGGTTGCTTGTAGGAAGGTACTGGCCTTAAGGCAGAAGTTGTGCCACTGACACCTAGTATTAATAAAAATTTGGTAACACTGAGACTGTGAATTGAGATGGTGGCTGACAGGCACTACACTACACCTGAACCTGTTGTTTTTACAATTTTGGGACCTTTTCTTTACAAGTTGTAATACCAATTGCTAGTATAACACACACAAGGTGTGTAGCAGTGCTGAGATTGTTGATTATTAGTAGCAGATGTCAGGACAGCTTTAAATCTCTCCCTGCCTGTGAATAAGCTGTACCTAGCTGTCCCTATATCACACACTGCAGTAACAGACCGTATGCACCACTAATGAGAGGATTTTTTTTTTTGCAGCAGCAGCAGTTCTATGATTTACACAGCTGCTAGCACAGTGGACACTGTCTTCAGCACTTAAAGGGAACCTGTCATCAGAAAGTTCGCCCAAAAGCTAAAAGCTTCCCCCTCTGCAGCTCCTGGGCTGCATTCTAGGAAGGTCCCTGTTATTATTGTGCCCCATGTGAGACCAAAATAAAGCCTTTATAAAGTTCTACCTTTTTGTATGCAGATTCTGTAAATCCGTCACGGGGGCGGGCTCTCTGCCGTCCGTTATTCTGCCCCCTGGTCCTGTATGCCGCCCCCATCGCTCCTTTCCATATCTGATGCACCGCCCACTGCTCCAGCCATCCCCGCGCATGCCCAGTGCCAGTCTCACAGGACTGAGCAGTGTGACTGCTGGTGACGTGTGCGCAGGCAAGTGATTATGGGCGGGACTGTGACTGTTATCAGCAAGTACCCGCCCATAATCTCGTGAGCGCGCACACCTCTCCAGCGTCACACTGTGCTCAGTGTAGATGCTAGACTGTATGGGCTGCTTCCAGGGATGACGTCCCTTTGTCATGTGATAGTATTTCGAACACGCCCCTATCACATGACAAAGGGACGTCATCCCTGGAAGCAGCCCATACAGTCTAGCATCTACACTGAGCTCAGTGTGAATGCTGGAGAGGTTTGCGCGCTCACGAGATTATGGCCGGGTACTTGCTGATAACAGTCACAGTCCCGCCCATAATCACTTGCCTGCGCACACGTCACCAGCGGTCACACTGCTCAGTCCTGTGAGACTGGCACTGGGCATGCGCGGGGATGGCTGGAGCAGTGGGCGGTACATCAGATATGGAAAGGAGCGATGGGGGCGGCATACAGGACCAGGAGGCAGAATAACGGACGCCAAAAAGCCCGCCCCCGTGACGGATTTACAGAAGCTGCATACAAAAAGGTACCACTTTATAAAGGCTTTATTTTGGTCTCACATGGGGCACAATAATAACAGGGACCTTCCTAGAATGCAGCCCAGGAGCTGCAGAGGGGGAAGCTTTTAGCTTTTGGGCGAAATTTCTGATGACAGGTTCCCTTTAAAAGGACTATTTTGGATTCTGCAGCAGGAACATTATCTCATAGAACAAACTGCACCGTCCCTATACCTGTTTCCATGATTTACACAAAAGGCATTCCAGCTTATATCCTTATTTACTTACCAGAAGCAACAGTTTGTTGCATAGCAACTTCCTGCCATTGATAGTTCTTAGGGTACCTTCACACTTTAGCGATGCAGCAGCGATCCGACCAGCGATCTGACCTGGTCAGGATCGCTGCTGCATCGCTACATGGTCGCTGGTGAGCTGTCAAACAGGCAGATCTCACCAGCGACCAGTGAACAGCCCCCAGCCAGCAGCGACGTGCAAGCGACGCTGCACTTGCATGGAGTCGGCGTCTGGAAGCTGCGGACACTGGTAACTAAGGTAAACATCGGGTATGGTTACCCGATGTTTAGATTAGTTACCAGCGCACACCGCTTAGCTGTGTGTGCAGGGAGCAGGGAGCCGCGCACACTGAGCGCTGGCTCCTTGCTCTCCTAGCTACAGTACACATCGGGTTAATTAACCCGATGTGTACAGCAGCTACATGTGCAGAGAGCAGGGAGCCGCGCACACTGCTTAGCGCTGGCTCCTTGCTCTCCTAGCTACAGTACACATCGGGTTAATTAACCCGATGTGTACAGCAGCTACATGTGCAGAGAGCCGGAGCCGGCAGCGTGAGAGCTGCGGAGGCTGGTAACTAAGGTAAATATCGGGTAACCACCTTGGTTACCCGATGTTTATCTTAGTTACCAGCCTCCGCAGCTGCCAGACGCCGGCTCCTGCTCCCTGCTCGCTTCATTTGTCGCTCTCTCGCTGTCACACACAGCGATCTGTGTGTCACAGCGGGAGAGCGCCTTTGAAGAAAACGAACCAGGGCTGTGTGTAACGAGCAGCGATCTCGCAGCAGGGGCCAGATCGCTGCTCAGTGTCACACACAGCGAGATCGCTAATGAGGTCACTGCTGCATCACAAAAAGCGTGACTCAGCAGCGATCTCGGCAGCGAGCTCGCTGTGTGTGAAGCACCCCTTAGACTCTCTTGTCCTGATAAAGACCAGATTCATGGTTGAAACGTTGGACTTTTGCCTATGCACAAATAAAATAAAATACATTGAAGCATGATAATCTTTTCTACATTTCTTGGAGTGTGCCGGAGCTATGTTATATAATTTGTAGGATTACAGTCGGATGTATGAGTAACCAGTTATACTAAACAGGTGAGAATGATCAATTTCATATGTAGAATGAAACACAAGAATTAATTTATACAGAAAACTGGCTTAAAACTGGGTGAGGAATAGACAACCTCTACTACAAAAGGTGAGGATGTCTAAGACAGCTTCATGTCACAGGTTATGCACCATGGCAGGACTGAGTACAGCAACAAGACACAAGGTAGTTATACTGCACCAGCAAGGTGTTCCCCAGAAAGATTTCATAGCAGACTGGGGTTTTAAGACATGCTGTTTAAGATATTTTGAAGAAGTACGAAGAAATGGGAAATATGGGCATCATGCTTATATCCCTTCAAAATCAGCAGATATCCAGCAGTGCCATCAGCTCAGTACTGGCAGCAACTAGTGGGACCTATTACACCCATCTACTGAGAAGGAAGTGTTCTTCATGGAAGAATTGTGGCCAAGAACCAACCCCTTAACATGGCAAAAAGGTGTCATGGGTGACAGTCAGGTGGTTTCTGGCCATAGAAGGTCACCGCGTTTCGCTGTGCAAAATACTCCCTGACTTTCTATTGTTCCTGCTTTCAGTATTCATTAGTATAGGTAGCTTTCCTGGTGGATTAATCTATCCTCCTTTTGGACCCAGCATGATCTCGCCTTCCTCTCAGTTGCTGATTAGCAGCATTATCTTGGTGCTTATTTACTCCCAGCCTTCCTTGGACTGGTGTTGGTGACATTTTCAGTTCATTCAAGCTCTAGTTGCATACAGGTGGCTTGTACTTCTCTGTGGTAACGTTGCTGAAAACTTTGCTGAACTTCTGCCTGAGTCATCTGTGGATAAGTAGTTCATGCATTTCCCCCCCTTGTGTCCTTGTGTCTTCTATAGTGTTTAGTGGGGTTGACGAAGAGTTCATCCCATCCGTTCCCTATTTAGGGTCCAGCACTAGGGATACCTAGGGTTGGGTATCTGACTCGGCGCATAGGTGCGGAACCTATCTAGGGTGGTGAGGGACCCCAGGGACAAGCAGTAGGTTTGATGATGGGTCACCATCTTTCCCTTCCCTAGACACAGGGTTTCCCTTCCCTTTCACTTGGTACTTTCCCATACCTATTGTGACACAAGTCACGGTACGAGAGTTTCACCTACATTTCACTAACTAGAGTTGGTGATTTGGTCAAAGATAATGGTGGTCTCAATGCTGAGAAATTCAGGCAGATACTTATCCATCATGTAATATCACGGAGGTGTTTGATTGGCTCCAAACTTATTCCGCAGCCAAACAAGAACCCTAAACATCCAGCCAATGGCATTAAGAAGGAGGAGTCCTGGAGGTGATGATCCGGCCCCCCGCAGAGCCCCGATCTCAGAATCCCATTTCTTTGGGATCAAGAGACAGAAGGATCTGCAAAAACCTAATATACAGAAGATCGAGGGTCAGTTCTCCCTGATGTTTGGAACCAAGTTCCTTAATAACCGAGAATTGATGGAGACGACAGGCGGTCACTGCATACTGATGGTATTTACATTTCTCTTTTCTCGTTGCATTTTTTAAATTAAATTAATAAAAATCATTAACACCTCTTTTTTCTCTTCAGCATTTTTTCAACACCTGCCTAAATCTTTTGAACAGTACTGTGTAATTGTGCATGTATATATAAATATATATGTGTGTGTTATGTGTAGGCGATAGTAATTTCCTGCAGGTCACAGAGACAATTTGATATAAAATGAGGATTTGTCTCTTCCAACTTTCTTCAATCTTTGCTCCATCACAATCTAATGTACAAAAAAAACTGAGATCAATGTCGCCTCCCTGCAGCCGCCTGGAGACAATAACGGGAGCGGACAGTCATTATCATATCCGTCTGTTACCTTTGGTCAGAGTCAGGGATAAATTCAGCAGGTCAATTAACGCGGCTGGAGATCAAATTACTGTGGTGGGAGCCATCTTCGAGACCGCACTGGGCGGGATATAGCTCCTCGCCTGTCGCATCAGACCCACGCATCCCGAGCCCACTGACCCGTTGGGAATATGTTCACAGAAAAAGGGGTTTTTGGCTTTAAAATCTTATAAAAATCTCAACAGTTTTGCTGCAATTCCGAAAATTATGATGTAGTGGCGCCAAATTAACCCAGCTTTCTCGGGCTTCGGAAGGGTGATCCCAATGCACTCTATACAGGAGTAAGAAGGACTATGAGAAAGCTGGATAAAACTCTTGTATTGCTTGTCACTCAGCTTTTACAGACTCCTGAATGGCAAATCTGCTTGCATTCAGAAGCAGCAAATATCTTATGTGATTGAGGGATATGGGAAATCTGAGTGAAACCCTAGTGGGCGCAGGAATGGCTGTGACATTTCTTGTTCCCCAGCTGTTCCAGACTCCTGAACGGTAAATCTTCTAATGCACCAGCATCAATGAATATATCTGCTATTGACGATGTAGGAAAGCTGGGTGAAACCCATGGACAAGTGCAAAATGTGTCCCTATCGCTCGACACCTAATTTTCCCTGACTCTTGAGTAACATATACAGTTGAAACCAGAAGTTTCCCTTCGCTCTCTATACAGACACATCTGCAGGTTTTTCCCTCTGCTCTCTATACAGACACATCTGCAGGTTTTTCTCACTATCTGACATGAAATCAGAATGAACCTTTCCCGTTTTAGGTCAATTAGGAAACAAAATGATTTCTATTTCTAATATGTCCCCAGTATACAACGCAGCACACAGTACACAGAGTAATATGTCCCCAGTATACAGCGCAACACACAGAACACAGGGTAATATGTCCCCAGTATACAGCGCAACACACAGTACACAGGGTAATATGCCCCCAGTATATAGCACAACACACAGTACACAGGGCAATATGTCCCCAGTATACAGTGCAGCACACAGTATACTGTACAGGGTAATATGCCACCAGTATAAAGCGCCACACACAGTACACAGGGTAATATGCCCCCAGTATACAGCACAATACACAGTACACAGGGTCAAGCCCGGCGTCAGTACCCAGCAAACCCGGTCAAATGCCGGGGCCCTGGGCTGCCGGGGGGCCCACGAGCAGTGGCAGGACAAGTCACCACTACTCAGGGGTGCACGATGCTCGAGCTGTCACTGGCCTTCCCCCCACCGAGGATCACACTTGCTGATACAATTGAAAGCAATGAATAATGAGATGGGGTGGCGCGCTCCCTCTCTTATCATTCTCCCGCTGTGTCTATCGGCGCTCTGACAGCTCTGTGTCGCGGGCGGGGAGGAGGGTGTCAGCACACCGCGCTCACCCCTTCTGCTCGGGTCCGGCAGTTGCTCCATGGTGGCTCGAGCTGTGGGCCGGATCCCGGGGTGTCTCGAGCGACACTCCTCGCCCGTGAGTGAAAGGGGGTGTTTGTTGGGTGTGGGGATTGTTATAGTTCGTGACGCCACCCACGGTTGTGGTGATTGCACCACCGCTGCTCAGTGTGGGGGTCCCGGGGATGGTGATGCGGAGCAGCCAGGTGTTGTGTTGCCCCTCCGTGGGTAGGGGTTGGTGATCCCGGGGCCCGGTGATGAGATGTGAAGTGTAGGGCCTGGAGGGCGCAGGGACGCGGGGGCAGCGCTGTGCCTTGCGGCACTATGGTACTCACTCAGCCTGACACACGGACACAGTCTGTACGGTAAACCAACGGCTGGTAGGACGGTCCCACAGACGGCTGCACCTGCACTCCCGGTAGGTGACGGTGATGTCCCTCTTCCTTGCACCTGTGTTGTCTGATGGTAGCGGTGGATTCCCTCCGTTACCCGCTCCCCGGCTGCAATCTGGGCCGGAGGAGCTCTGTTACGAGGGGGACCCGGGAAGCGTGCCAAGATGGGAAATGGACTGCTTCCGCCGGTCAAGGTCCACTGTGCGGTGTAAGGGACCGCCGCTATGGTGGGTGAAGAGTGAGCGGGTTGCTGCTAGCGATCGTCTGGAATGTCACAGACGATCTATGTACACCGATCTGCCCTAACCCGTGAGGGTTGTATGGCACAGATCTCACGGCTCGGTGTACCTGTTGCACGGGGAAGCACAGAGGTGCCCACGCACGTGTGCCAGTGGAAGTCACGAGAATATGGCACGAGGGTAGCACAGAGGTGCCCACGCACGTGTGCTTTCAATAACCAGGTGAGTCCAAAGGAGACTTGAGGAGCTCACCTGGGACAGGAACACGGCCTGTTGACGGGGGTACTGCCGGAGCAGCAAGGCAGGAACACGGCCTGCAAACGAGGTACTGCCGGAGCAGCAAGGGCCAAGCCCACAAGAGACAGTAATGCCTGAGCAGTGGCGTGGCAGCACGCTGCCAGACATCCAAACATAGAAGGACGGTCGCGCGCCGCCATGATGGCAGGGGGAGCTTTTAAGGAGGTGCAGCTCCACCCGAGGGCGGGCGCGAGGCGGAGATGACGGACTTGACCCAATCAGGGTCCACGACGTCCCAGCCTGGCCAGTCAGGATTCACCCACGTCACCAGCCTTGTCATCAAGCCGTGTGACGTCAGTGAGCGAATCAGGACCCACCACGCATTGCACATGCTCACCCTCCTGCCTCTGGGAAATAGAGGCGGGATCCTCGGTCTCACAATGTGCAGAGATAACTGGAATCTCACTGCTTCCCTGAGCAGTAAACCTCTGCACATTGCGCAGCCTCGCAGACCTTCGGGGCCGCTGAGCAGGAGAGTCTGCGGCAGGCCAGGAATGGGAGACTGCTTCACTCCTTGTAACAGGAGAACCACTAGGTGTCACCCTTCTGCTGCCTCTCTGAGAAGGTATCTCCTGCACACTGTGCAGTCTGGCAGACCTTCGGCGCTGCTGAGAAGGAATGCTCGTGGCAGGCAAGGAATGGGAGACTGCCTCAGGAGAGCCACGAGATGTAACATTACCCCCCCGTCTAGGCCCCCCCCCGTCTGTGCTCGAAGGCCGCTATCAAACCCGGGGCGCGGATATGATCCTCCAACTCCCAGGATCTATGCTCTGGACCACGGCCGGCCCACTCCACGAGGTAGTACCTCTTGCCCTGTATGACTTTTGTCTCCACAAGTTTTGCCACCTCAGGGTCGTCGGACGGGGAGTCGGTTTGAGCCGGCAGGGACCCCGAGAATTTATTAAGTCGTACGGGTTTCAGGAGGGACACGTGAAAGGTGTTGGCTATAGCCCAGCGTGGAGGGAGCTGGAGTCGATATGCCACTGGGTTTACCTGCTGTAGTACTTTAAACGGACCCAGATACCTAGGGGCGAATTTGGCTGCCTGTACCCGTAGGTTAACATTTTTAGAGGACAGCCATACTGTTACGGGGGAACCGGCAGATTAGGACCAGGGGGTATATATCCTAATCGCCAGTCGGGGCCCACCGTGCTCCAGATGACAATGGAGCTGCTGGCACCTGAGGGTTAGGCGGAGACTATAGAGCTGGATGGCTCTGAGATAACCCAGGAACTCTGGGAACCAGTCACGTGTGTTGGGACACGTCAGACCGGACGACAACCCGATTAGCGTTTTGGTGCACCTAGCGCTACACCAACCACGTGTGCAGGAAACACGTCAGGCCGGGTGGTAACCAGGTAGCGTTGACCGGAAGACCGCCACGAAAGCGCCCTGTCGGCCACGTTGTGTAGGACACGTCAGGCCGAGCGGTCCTCCGATTAGCGTTTCTGGCCACCTCTCGACTGGCCACGTGTGTGTAGGACACGTCAGGCCAGATGGGTACACCAGTAGCGTTGACCGGGAAGCCGAGGAAAATAAGGAACACCCTGTTAACTCCACAGGGGTCCTGGAGTACGCTGTCCGTGCGCGTAGGGGGCACAACCGGACAGGTGGCGCAGCAGGTGCGTTGTCCGTGTGCGTAGGGGACACAATCGGACAGGTGGCGCAGCAGGTGCGTTGTCCGTGTGCGTAGGGGGCACAATCGGACAGGAAGCACAGCAGCCACAGCCCAGTTAACGCCACTGGACTGCTATAGCAAGACTGGAACGGCAGGAGGGAAGCACGGCGCCTGACCCTGATGTGCCGAGCCACGAATCTTGGCGTGACAGGCACCGTTCGCCTAACCCTACCTACCGCTTCCCAACATAGGCTTATGCCGCAATGAGGCTCTAACATGGAGGTGTGCTCTGACTGAGCAAATGTGAAGACTGCGCACCTCCATGTTGTCTCCAGCCCCTTTTATAACCTGGGTCCGCCCCAAACCCAGGGTGGAACCACCAAGGTCCAATAGCAGAGTGCCATGTCATCGGTGACGTCACATGCGACCTATCTGGAACCGCCACGTCATTGATGACCTCATGGCAGCCACGCCCCAAACACTTCACCAGTCATCGTCCGACGACCAATACTGAGGTGCCAGATCATAGGGGCGGGCCTCTGTGAGCCAGTCCGGAGTTGCCACGTCATCAGGACACCTGACACCCTCTGCCCTATCAGGACCTGCCACCTCACGGACATGCTCAGTGAGGTCCTTACCGGACCTAGCCTCTGATGCACTAAGTGCCTGAGCATGCTCAGTAGCCTGAGCCACAGGCTTAGAAAGCAGACTATCAGTTTGAGCATGCTCAGTAGCCTGAACTGAGGACTTAGTCTCAGACATAACACAAACAGGCTGAGCATGCTCACTAGGCAAAACACCGGGCTTAAACTCTGGCTGGGGCAAATCGGCGCACGCATGCGCACCAGCCGCCTCTCCACACTTAGACGTGGTGGAAGGAACAGCCAACTGGACCACCCGAGGCACGGCCAAGAATGGCAGCCGGCGCCTGGGCGCAACAGGAACCGCAGCAGGCTGCTTGCGGCTATGGCGGCGCTGGTTCGTAACACATACTAGGTCACCAGGGGCGAAGGATGGTGCAGGGCGGCGGCGAACATCAGCCGTTGTCACCATCCGGTCTTTAGCCCTTTTAAGAGCCTCTTGGGTGTCATCCCAGATCTCCCGGGCCTTGGTCGCCCAATCCTCCACTCTAGTATCGGGTGACGTAATGGGCATCGGAACCGGGATTCTGGGATGTTGTCCGTTATTGAGTAGGAACGGAGTCTGGCCAGAGGATTCATGGACCGAATTGTTAATGGCAAATTCGGCCCAAGGAAGGAGGTTAGCCCAGTTGTCGTGGTGCGCGGATATAAAATGGCGGAGGTAAGTTACCAAGGTCTGATTAGTCCTCTCCACTAGTCCATTGGTCTCGGGATGGTATGCGGAGGAGATGTTCAGCTCTATCTGCAGGAGCTTACAGAGCTCTCTCCAGAAGCGAGACGCGAACTGGGGACCCCGGTCGCTCACCACCTTGTCAGGCATGCCATGCAACCTAAATACATGCCGAATGAACAAGGTGGCGAGAGCACGTGACGTCGGGAGTCGTGGGAGAGGCACCAAGTGGACCATTTTAGAGAAGTGGTCCGTGATGACCCATACGACCCTGTGCCCTGCTGACTTGGGCAGATCTCCCAGGAAGTCCATCCCCACCACTTCCCAGGGACGATCCGGCACTGGCAGTGGGTGAAGAAGACCTGCCGGTCTCTGCCGGGACGGCTTATTCCGAGCACACGACATACAGGCTCCCACATATTCCTGTATGTCCTGGGGTAGTCTCGGCCACCAATAATGCCTGGTCACCAGGTCTCTGGTCCTTTTGACCCCGAAGTGACCCCCGACCTTGGAGGCATGGGCCCACGATAGCACCTCGTTCCGTAGTTCAGGGGGAACGAGGGTTTTGCCAGGTGGCACCTGGTCCAAAGAAGTGGGAGTGACCATCCTCAAGCTGTCCGGGGGTAGTATAAGACGAGGCTCCTCCTCGTCCTCCTCCAACACAACCATACAACGTGACAAGGCATCGGCCCGTACGTTCTTCTCACCGGCCAGGTGGCGGATAATAAAGCGGAACCGGGAGAAGACTAAAGACCAACGGGCCTGCCTTCGGTTCAGGCGTTGTGCTGTCTGGAGGTATGTGAGGTTTTTCTGGTCAGAAAAAACCTCAAATGGATGCTTCGCACCCTCCAGGAGATGCCGCCATTCCTGGAATGCTAGTTTCATCGCCAGTAACTCCCTATCCCCTATGGAGTAGTTCCTCTCGGCCGGAGAAAAGGTCTTGGAGAAAAAGAAACACGGATGTTTCCTTCCTCGTTCGTTTTTCTGGTACAGGACTGCACCTGCACCGACCGAAGAGGCGTCTGTTTGGAGATGTCTGGACAATGAAGGATGGGAGCTCTGGAGAAGTGAGTTTTGAGAGTGTGAAATGCCTCTACCGTTTCCCGTGTCCATGCTTTGGGATTAGCGCCCTTGCGGGTAAGGGCAATGATGGGTGCTGCCACCGTCGAGAAGTTGGGAATGAACTGGCGATAATAATTGATAAACCCCAAGAATCGCTGGATCGCCTTCAGCGAGCGGGGCTCAGGCCAGTTCATCACTGTCTCCAACTTCCCCGGATCCATTGCTAACCCCTGACTGGACACTATGTACCCCAGGAACGGCAAGGATTCCTGTTCAAAAACACACTTTTCCAGCTTAGCATATAACGAATGGGTGCGGAGCCTCTTAAGTACTCGGATGACATCCCTCCGATGGGTGGTAAGATCGGGGGAGAAGATAAGAATGTCATCCAGGTATGCAACCACGGAAAGATACAAATCCCGGAAAATGTCATTCACAAAGTCTTGAAATACGGCGGGGGCATTGCAGAGTCCGAAGGGCATTACTAGATACTCGTAGTGACCGTCCCTGGTGTTAAAGGCGGTCTTCCACTCATCGCCCTTTCGGACTCGCACTAGATTATACGCCCCGCGTAGATCCAGTTTTGTGAAGACCTTTGCCCCGCGGAATCGATCAAATAGCTCAGTAATGAGGGGCAAAGGGTATTTGTTCTTGATTGTGATTGCATTTAATCCCCTGTAATCGATACAGGGGCGCAGATCCCCTTCCTTCTTCTGCACAAAAAAGTACCCTGCACCAGCCGGTGAAATAGACTTGCGAATGAACCCCTTCGCCAGGCTGTCCTGAATATATTTGGACATAGCCTCCGTCTCTGGAGCAGAGAGTGGATACACTCTGCCCCTGGGGGGCTCGGAGCCTGGCTTCAGGTCTATTCGGCAATCATATGGCCGGTGGGGAGGAAGAGTATCTGCGGCCCTTTTGGAAAAGACATCCCTGTAGGCCTCATAAGGTGTCGGTAAACCCGGCCCCTCAGTATTCCCTGAGGACCCAACCGACCTAATGGTAGCGGGTGGTTCGGTAGTCACGAGGTGCTCTCTACAGGATCCTGCCCAGGATGAGATCTCCCCTGTTGCCCAGTTGAGTATAGGAGCATGCTGTCTCAACCAGGGAAGACCCAGTAGGATCTCATCCGTCCCCCCTGGAAGCACCAGGAAGGACACCTGCTCATGGTGTCCCGGTGGTACATCCATCCTGAGAGGGATGGTGATCTGGGTGATAGGATCGAGTAGTATGGACCCGTCGACTACCCGGACCCTGAGTGGCTTGGGCAACAGAACCAGGGGAACTGAGTATCGGGTTGCCAGGGAGGTCGAGATGAAATTGCCTTCAGCACCTGAGTCCAAGCAAGCCAGGGCAGAGAAGAGAGTAGTGCCGAACTGCAACTGGGCGCTGATAGTCAACCTAGAGGGAGAAGTAGCGTCTAGAGTCCCCCCTCTGATAGAAACTAGACGCTGTCTTTTCCCGACGGTTTGGGACATCGGGTAGCTATGTGTCCCCTCTGCCCACAGGAAAAGCAGATGACACAAGACCGAGAACCTGGGGCAGAGGAGACCACCTTGGACACCTCCATTGACTCCACGGAGTCGCCTACAGGACTGGCTGGGGGACCTGTCTGATGGAAGACGGGAGTCAGACGCTTTTTAGGCCGAGAAGACGTGGGTGCTGAAGAGACCTCGAGCCTTCGCTCCGCCTGGCGGATGTCTATGCGAGAGGCAACCTGAATCAAGGACTCTAAAGTGGCAGGCACCTCACGTGTGGCCAGTGCGTCTTTGACAAACCCTGCCAGGCCCTCCCAAAACACAGGGACAAAGACCTTATCCGGCCAGTCCAGCTCTGCGGCCAGTGTCCTAAAATGTACAGCAAAGTCCCCGACTGAAGCAGACCCTTGCCGAAGTCGTAGGAGGCGCAGCGCGGAATCGTGGGTGACTTGAGGCCCGAGGAACACCATTCTCATGGCCCCAAGATAAGCTGCTAAGTTATTCACCACACGATCTCCGCGCTCCCACAACGGCATGGACCACTTCAGTGCTCTCCCTGTGAGCAGGGACTGGACGAAGGCTACCTTCGCCTTCTCGGTAGCGTAAAGAGTCGCGGACAGCTCTAAGTAGGTGGTAACCTGGTTTATAAAACCACGGCACTCAGAGCTGTTGCCGCTAAAGCGCTCTGGAAGCGCAAGGCGAGGAGACCTTCCGCCCAATAGCACAGCATGGGTAGCCGCCTGGGTGGCGACTGTCGTCAGAGTAGTCTTATCGGAGGAAGACTGCTCCACTACTGCCAATCGTGACTCCAACTGCTGAACATAACGCAGCAACTGCTGCTGCTCTTCAGCCATAGCCAGACCTTTGGCGCGACCGTAATGTTACGAGGGGGACCCGGGGAAGCGTGCCAAGATGGGAAATGGACTGCTTCCGCCGGTCAAGGTCCACTGTGCGGTGTAAGGGTCCGCCGCTATGGTGGGTGAAGAGTGAGTGGGTTGCTGCTAGCGATCGTCTGGAATGTCACAGACGATCTATGTACACCGATCTGCCCTAACCCGTGAGGGTTGTATGGCACAGATCTCACGGCTCGGTGTACCTGTTGCACGGGGAAGCACAGAGGTGCCCACGCACGTGTGCCAGTGGAAGTCACGAGAATATGGCACGAGGGTAGCACAGAGGTGCCCACGCACGTGTGCTTTCAATAACCAGGTGAGTCCAAAGGAGACTTGAGGAGCTCACCTGGGACAGGAACACGGCCTGTTGACGGGGGTACTGCCGGAGCAGCAAGGCAGGAACACGGCCTGCAAACGAGGTACTGCCGGAGCAGCAAGGGCCAAGCCCACAAGAGACAGTAATGCCTGAGCAGTGGCGTGGCAGCACGCTGCCAGACATCCAAACATAGAAGGACGGTCGCGCGCCGCCATGATGGCAGGGGGAGCTTTTAAGGAGGTGCAGCTCCACCCGAGGGCGGGCGCGAGGCGGAGATGACGGACTTGACCCAATCAGGGTCCACGACGTCCCAGCCTGGCCAGTCAGGATTCACCACGTCACCAGCCTTGTCATCAAGCCGTGTGACGTCAGTGAGCGAATCAGGACCCACCACGCATTGCACATGCTCACCCTCCTGCCTCTGGGAAATAGAGGCGGGATCCTCGGTCTCACAATGTGCAGAGATAACGGGAATCTCACTGCTTCCCTGAGCAGTAAACCTCTGCACATTGCGCAGCCTCGCAGACCTTCGGGGCCGCTGAGCAGGAGAGTCTGCGGCAGGCCAGGAATGGGAGACCACTTCACTCCTTGTAACAGGAGAACCACTAGGTGTCACCCTTCTGCTGCCTCTCTGAGAAGGTATCTCCTGCACACTGTGCAGTCTGGCAGACCTTCAGCGCTGCTGAGCAGGAATGCTCGTGGCAGGCAAGGAATGGGAGACTGCCTCAGTCCTTGCCTCAGGAGAGCCACGAGATGTAACAGAGCTCTACACTTTGCCCGCAGGCGCTGGCCCTGGGGAAACTTGTGCCCTGGCGGTGGCGGTGTCTCCCCGGTAATGGTCGGGCTGTTGCCGTCAATCGGGACTTGGTTGTTGGGGGAGCTGCGTCCCCGTCACTGACGGATTTGGCAAATCTGGCGACTCCTAGCCTTGCCGGGGTCCGAGAGGCCCCTGCCCTGGTGCTGACTGTCCTTCGGAACACTGCTCCAGACCACCGGGCACACAGCCAACGGGGTCCTTCCAGGAACTTCCAAACGGTCCCCCTCCAGACAGTCACCGCCGTTGCTGACCTTGCTGTTCTGGCCCTCACAAAGCTGGACCCTTCAGGCTGTCTTTCTCTTCTGTCACTTCACTTGCTTTTTCCTTCTTTTCTACTTTCTTTCCTTAACTCCTCCACTTCCTCCTCCTGGACTCCTCTCTCAAGCTCTCCCTGAGCTCTTCTCTGTTGTTTACTCTTGCCCTGCCTGGGCTAATCTGCCTGGTTACTTCCTGCCTCCAGAGCTGTGAGCTCCTTGGTGGGCGGAGCCAACCGCCTGGCCCACCCCCTGGTGTGCATCAACAGACTCCTGGAGGAAGGCAACAAGGATTTCTGGTTAGCTGTGATGTGCCTACCTGGAGTGTGGGGTGTGGTGGTGTTGTGACCTGTGTCCCCTGGCTTGCCCAGGGCGACACATTCCCCCTTAGCAAAATGCAGACCGTCCGCGGGCTGCCGTCCTACACCGGTTTTATTTTTCTGTAAAAAGGGGTAACAAGGTTAAGCAAACATAAATAACATTTTTAATAATTCTTCCCAAAACGGGAGGCACATTTACTTAAACGTTGCAACGGTGTACGGTCACGGTTTCCGCTCTCTCCCACCCAAGCAACCTGGCCCTGATGCTGCCCCTAAAACCCAGGCAGCACCCCTTGACCCACAGTCCAGCACAAGTTACCCGAGCGGGATCTGTCCTTCCCCTCCAGAGGGTGGCCACCGGTTCCTTTGGTGGCTGGGCCCTGGCCTGCTCTGCTCAGGGCCCTCCCTCCAACCTGCCTCTCCGGAGGCGGCATTGCGGAGACAGTAACGGTACCCAACATATTTACAAGCCACTTAACGTTTGTGGTGCCCTGCAAGTTCACGGGCTTGTCCATGGATAGTTCCCATGCAAATAAAACTTTAAACGGTCCCCACGGGGACAACGGTGCCGGCTCCTGCCGGTTGCTAATCACACGGTGAATCAGGTGAACTTCGGATCATTTTCACTTATCATTTGCAGAACTTTTTCAAACAACAACTTCAATGATGGTCCCAACGGGGACGGTGTCACGGGCATCCGCTGCCCTACTCCGGCTCCTCTGCTAAGGCGTACCCATCCTCTGCCACCAGCACACCAAACAGGCACTGACATGCCTGCTGTGACAGGGGTACCCGGTACCCATTTCCACCGGTACGCGGGGTATGATAAACCACAGGGTCCCCCACATAGCGGGAGCGCTCAATTGCTCCTTCAGCCGCAACAGCGGACCTGGAGCTGGGGCAGGAGTCGTCATCTCTTAGTCCTGCGTCAGGCGGGTTGCCGCCAGCTGCCGCAGCCTCCTGGCCCCCAGTATCCAACACCTCAGACCCTTCTACGGTAGCACGGGGCAGCAGATTAGGCGAGCTTACACGGAGGCGCTCCATAGATAACGGTAAGGATGATGTATAAGCCGAAACTAGGCCGGGCCCCTCAGCCGCAGCGGCCGGTCCAGGTAGGACATAGGGACGTGGGTCACCAGTCGGTTCTGCTACATCCATTTCCCCTCCGTACCTCGGGGCAGTTGTAATCAGCTCCTCCACCTCGTTGGTCCACTGCTCCAGCATCCGGAAGATCTGATCCTGCTGACGCTGGTGAAATTGTATCACCCGGGCCTTCATCCAGGCCACGGTCCCGGGCTCAGGGTCTGGCACAGTCTCTATTGGGACGTCTGGCACCACGCTGTTAAGGGGCCGCGGTTCTAGCGGTTCCCCTTGGGGCACTTCAGGGCCGTCCGGGACGTCTGCAGCCGGCTGATCCGCCGGAGCGGCTGGGCAGGGTATCGCTACCGATTGGGCAGGTAGCAGGCCTAATGGCGGGGCGGCAGCAACTATCACGGGTAGTGGGGAGAGAGGCAGGGTGAGCGGAAGCCGGCCGGGTCCCTCAGCTCCAACGGCCGATCCTTCAGGAATACAGGGGCGTGGGTCGCTTACCCGCTCCTCCAAATCCTCTTCCGCCTCGCGTCTCCACATAGCAGCCACCACGTCCGCCATGTCGGTCTCCCACTCCTCCAGGAGGAGTTGCATCTGGGCCTGCAGACGGTTACTCAGCGGGACGGTCCGGTCCCTCAACCACGTCGCCGTGCCGGGCGCAGGGGCTTCTTCGTTGGGAGCTGGGTGGTACATCTTGGCACTCGTGCCTTCCAGGAACTGGGTATCTTTGCAGAGTCCTGGCGTCCCTGCTCTTATAGCCGCAGCTACATGCGTTCAGCCGCCATCGCGTCCCCCTTAGCTCTTTCCGGCCCCTCCTCTCTCGGGGCGGGGTTTTGGCCTTCGCGCCTCTACTGCTCGAGAAGACGCTCGAGCGGGAACTTTTCGCGCCAAAGATGGCGGCTTCTGAAATTTTTCTGCCGGATACCTCCGGCGGTAACAAGGCGCACCTCTACCTGACGGCAGAGCGGTAAGATCCTGTTCGTGACGCCAAGTTGTAGCGGGCGGGGAGGAGGGTGTCAGCACACCGCGCTCACCCCTTCTGCTCGGGTCCGGCAGTTGCTCCTGGTGGCTCGAGCTGTGGGCCGGATCCCGGGGTGTCTCGAGCGACACTCCTCGCCCGTGAGTGAAAGGGGGTGTTTGTTGGGTGTGGGGATTGTTATAGTTCGTGACGCCACCCACGGTTGTGGTGATTGCACCACCGCTGCTCAGTGTGGGGGTCCCGGGGATGGTGATGCGGAGCAGCCAGGTGTTGTGTTGCCCCTCCGTGGGTAGGGGTTGGTGATCCCGGGGCCCGGTGATGAGATGTGAAGTGTAGGGCCTGGAGGGCGCAGGGACGCGGGGGCAGCGCTGTGCCTTGCGGCACTATGGTACTCACTCAGCCTGACACACGGACACAGTCTGTACGGTAAACCAACGGCTGGTAGGACGGTCCCACAGACGGCTGCACCTGCACTCCCGGTAGGTGACGGTGATGTCCCTCTTCCTTGCACCTGTGTTGTCTGATGGTAGCGGTGGATTCCCTCCGGTTACCCGCTCCCCGGCTGCAATCTGGGCCGGAGGAGCTCTACACTTTGCCCGCAGGCGCTGGCCCTGGGGAAACTTGTGCCCTGGCGGTGGCGGTGTCTCCCCGGTAATGGTCGGGCTGTTGCCGTCAATCGGGACTTGGTTGTTGGGGGAGCTGCGTCCCCGTCACTGACGGATTTGGCAAATCTGGCGACTCCTAGCCTTGCCGGGGTCCGAGAGGCCCCTGCCCTGGTGCTGACTGTCCTTCGGAACACTGCTCCAGACCACCGGGCACACAGCCAACGGGGTCCTTCCAGGAACTTCCAAACGGTCCCCCTCCAGACAGTCACCGCCGTTGCTGACCTTGCTGTTCTGGCCCTCACAAAGCTGGACCCTTCAGGCTGTCTTTCTCTTCTGTCACTTTACTTGCTTTTTCCTCCTTTTCTACTTTCTTTCCTTAACTCCTCCACTTCCTCCTCCTGGACTCCTCTCTCAAGCTTTCCCTGAGCTCTTCTCTGTTGTTTACTCTTGCCCTGCCTGGGCTAATCTGCCTGGTTACTTCCTGCCTCCAGAGCTGTGAGCTCCTTGGTGGGCGGAGCCAACCGCCTGGCCCACCCCCTGGTGTGCATCAACAGACTCCTGGAGGAAGGCAACAAGGATTTCTGGTTAGCTGTGATGTGCCTACTTGGAGTGTGGGGTGTGGTGGTGTTGTGACCTGTGTCCCCTGGCTTGCCCAGGGCGACACATCTGCAGCTGAGCGCAGTGACGTCATCACTGCGTGCCTGCCGTGAGGTCAGAGCGACAGCAGTGGACGCGCTGTGGAGACTGGAGCAGCGGGGGAATGAAGAGAAGTGAGTATGTATTCAATCACTGTGGCCAGACAACCACGGGGGCTGTATACTACATGAAGGTGCCTAATGCTATCTGGGTCTGCACTGTGCTATATACAGGCTGTAAACTACATGAGGATGCCTAATGCTATCTGGGTCTGCATTGTGCTATATAGGTGCTGTATACTACATGAGGGTGCCTAATGCTATCTGGGTCTGCATTGTACTATATGCGAGCTGTATACTACATGAGGGTGCCTAATACTATCTGGGTCTGTACTGTGCTATATACGGGCTGTGTATTACACGAAATTGCCTAATGCTATCTGGGTCTGCACTGTGCTATATACAGGCTGTAAACTACATGAGGGTGCCTAATGCTATCTGGGTCTGTATTGTGCTATCTGGGTCTGCATTGTACTATATGCGAGCTATATACTACATGAGGGTGCCTAATGCTATCTGGGTCTGCATTGTGCTATATGGGGGCTGCTTAATGTTATATGGGGGTTGCATAGTGTCATATGGGGGTTGCATAGTGCCATATGGGGGGTGTATAGTGCCATATGGGGGTTGCATAGTGCCATATGGCGGCTGTATAGTGCCATATGGGGGCCGCATAGTGCCATATGGGGGCTCCATAATACTATATGGAGGACTATGGGGGCTTCATAACAGTATATGGAGGAATATGGGTGCATACTACTATACCCCCAGAGTTGTATGTCCCCTCCACTCCAGAGCTGTATACCCCCCACCTTAGAGCTGTTTGCCCCCATCACCCCAGAGCCACTGTCCCTTCTAGAGCTGTATGTCCCACTCTGGAGCTGTATGCCCCCCCCATTGCTGTATACCCCCTTCCTCAGTAATATATATGCCCCCCAGTAATGTGTATGTCCCCAGCCTCTCTTGTGATGTATATTCATCAGTGTCAGTGTGCTCTATGTGCGGCCATGTCTGTTATTGATGGCCACCAATCAGCGTGGCACAGACATGCCCAGGAGGAGCTGGATGGACACAAGCGGGGACGTGAATAAGGCTGTTGCCGGCTTCCCAATATTAGAAATATCTCTAATGTGTCTGTGTGTGCATGTATGATGTGTATCTATGTATGTCAGTGTATATGACTCTAGATTTATGTCTGTTTATATGTGTTTTTGTAAATTTCTCTTTAAACATGAATGTGTACATATGCCTGTATGTGTATGTGTGGCGCCCTGGACAAGCCAGGACGTCACAGATACAGCAACAACACACCCCACACCCCGGTTAGGAACACCAGAGTCACACACAAATCCTTGTTGCCTCCCTCCAGGGGCTGATGTCCACACCAGGTGGGGTGGAGCCAGGTGGTTGGCTCCACCCACCGAGGAATTCACAGTCCTGGAGGCGGGAAAGGAAGTCAGAGTAGTTGAGGAGTTGAGTTGGAGAGTCGAGTTTGAGAGTTGAGGGAAGTGGTAGTGGAGCAGACTGGCCGTGTCCGGGTACGTGGCCCGGGCACAAACAGCAAGGTTGGCAGACGGTGGTGACCGTCTGCAGGCGAGGCCAATTGACGCACAACCGTAAGGACCGGGGACGGGCGGTGGCCCACCAGTACCGGACCGGGGAGCGAAGAGAAGCCAGCACCATTCGGCAGGGTATGGACCCCGACCAGGCTTGGAGTCACCGTTAAAACGGTCAATTCCGTCAGCGACGGGAACCTCCAGGGTTTCCCAGCAGCAAAGACCCGACTGAAGGCAACCGCTCAACCGTGAAGGGAAATACAGCTACCGCCACAGCTAGAGTTCCCAGGGCCAGAGCCTGCGGGCAAAAGGGGCTCATCTGGCAAATACACCGCTGGGGAGCGGGTCACTGGTGGGAAGCCATCGGGGCCGAAAACACATCAAAGGTGCAGGGAGAGACAGTCACCGCCAACCTACCGGGAGGGACCACCGCAGCCGTCTGTGGGACCCGTCCGCCCAGCCGTTTGTTTTTCCAGAGACTCTGTGTACGTTACTGGCTGAGTGAGTACCCCCGTGCCTCTGGCACTGCGCTGCCCCCGCGACCCTGCACCTCCCCAACTCCTGCCATCCACCCTCCAGTCGCTATCACCGGGCCCCGGGACTACCAAAATCCCCTACCCACGGAGGGGCGAGAAACATCTCAGCTGCTCCCTGTCATTGCTCCCGGGATCCCCGTCCAGAGCAGCGGTGGTGTCCCATTATCACCACAAACCGTGGGTGGCGTCACGGACTGACTTCCCAAACCCAGAAATCATCCCCTTTCACTCACGGACGAGGAGCGCCGCTCGAGTCCCCGGATCCGGCCCACCGCTCGAGCCACCGAGCAGCAGCAGCGCCGGACCCGAGCGTGGTGAGCGTAGCGCCCTCCCCGCCCGCGACATATGTATCTGTGCATGTCTATGTGTGGATGGAGCCCACTGAGACTCTTTCACCCAGGTCCCACAAAAATCTGGAGCTGGCCCTGCACATGGTAATATGCCCCTAGCACTTAACAGTAGAGAGTGCAGTACCTTTCCTCACTGTAGCAGACCTCAGTCCCTCATAATTAAAATAGCAATAAACCCCCAGGCCCATATAATATACACAGCTCAGAGCCCCCCAACCCAGCCCCTTAAAATAATAAACATGGCTCAGAACCTACAGCCCCTAATAAAATACACAGGTGCAGACCCTGTATTAGTCCTCCATCCAGCACACCACAGTGCACAGTACAGCAGACTCGAACCCCTGTCCCCAGCTGTCACTATACATCCATCTTACCAGCCTCTGACTGGCCTGGAGCTCCGTACCTAGAAAGTGAGAAGCCATGCATCAGAGCACAGGAGGATGAGGGGGTGGAGCCTGCATGGAGCTCCACAGGCAGCAGCGGATTATAATGAGGGCAATCTGAGCTACCGCCCGAGGCTCCAGGGGGCCCATGCTCCGAAAAGTAAATTGCCCCCATTATAATCCACATAAAACATTTAAAAGATGCTGGGTCGTCCACCCGCCCTACAGCACTTCGGCAGCACCAGGGCCGCCATCAGGGCAATGAGGGGGACCTGGGTCGCTCATAGACAGCTGCCCTCTCTCTTCCTGCTCTGCACTGATCTATCTATGTGATCGGTGCAGGACAGGAAATGCACTGGAGCAGGACGGAGGCTGAGAAGGACCTTTCCTGATCACATGACCGGTGAACTGGCAGGTCCCAGTGGCTCCTCTCCTGCTCTGCACTGATCAGGAACTGCAAGATGTGGTAATGTATAGTGTGTGTAAATGTGCTTGTTGTAGGGTTATGTTGGGGGTGTATATGTGCATGTAGTATGTCAGTCTCTTTCCCTGGCTGGCTCTCTCTCTGGATGGCTGTCTCTTTTTCTAGCTGTCTCTTTCCCTATCTGGCTGTCTCTTTCCCTGGCTTCCTGTCTCTTTTTTTCTGGCTGTCTGTCTCCACCGACATCATATTACCTCACACATAAGCTTCTTATACTAAGGATGTCCTTCATTGCATATAGCAACCGATCACAGCTCCTATTAATGACCTGTAGCTCCCAGCTCCATTCACTTTAATTTAAGGAGGTTTTTTGGAGAGTAAATGTAAAGCGTAGGGTTAAATTTTTCCCTCAAAACAGTCTGACATTCCGAGTTAAATGAGGTGTCTGTGCAAAATATCGTGATTGTAAATATGACGGTGCGGATTCTTTTAGTGGGCACACAAACACACATGCACTATATACATACATACACACACACACACACACATACATACAGTGCCTACAAGTAGTATTCAACCCCCTGCAGATTTAGCAGGTTTGATAAGATGCAAATAAGTTAGAGCCTGCAAACTTCAAACAAGAGCAGGATTTATTAACAGATGCATAAATCTTACAAACCAACAAGTTATGTTGCTCAGTTAAATTTTAATAAATTTTCAACATAAAAGTGTGGGTCAATTATTATTTAACCCCTAGGTTTAATATTTTGTGGAATAACCCTTGTTTGCAATTACAGCTAATAATCGTCTTTTATAAGACCTGATCAGGCCGGCACAGGTCTCTGGAGTTATCTTGGCCCACTCCTCCATGCAGATCTTCTCCAAGTTATCTAGGTTCTTTGGGTGTCTCATGTGGACTTTAATCTTGAGCTCCTTCCACAAGTTTTCAATTGGGTTAAGGTCAGGAGACTGACTAGGCCACTGCAACACCTTGATTTTTTCCCTCCTGAACCAGGCCTTGGTTTTCTTGGCTGTGTGCTTTGGGTCGTTGTCTTGTTGGAAGATGAAATGACGACCCATCTTAAGATCCTTGATGGAGGAGCGGAGGTTCTTGGCCAAAATCTCCAGGTAGGCCGTGCTATCCATCTTCCCATGGATGCGGACCAGATGGCCAGGCCCCTTGGCTGAGAAACAGCCCCACAGCATGATGCTGCCACCACCATGCTTGACTGTAGGGATGGTATTCTTGGGGTTGTATGCAGTGCCATCCAGTCTCCAAACGTCACGTGTGTGGTTGGCACCAAAGATCTCGATCTTGGTCTCATCAGACCAGAGAACCTTGAACCAGTCTGTCTCAGAGTCCTCCAAGTGATCATGAGCAAACTGTAGACGAGCCTTGACATGACACTTTGAAAGTAAAGGTACCTTACGGGCTAGTCTGGAACGGAGACCATTGCGGTGGAGTACGTTACTTATGGTATTGACTGAAACCAATGTCCCCACTGCCATGAGATCTTCCCGGAGCTCCTTCCTTGTTGTCCTTGGGTTAGCCTTGACTCTTCGGACAAGCCTGGCCTCGGCTTGGGTGGAAACTTTCAAAGGCTGTCCAGGCCGTGGAAGGCTAACAGTAGTTCCATAAGCCTTCCACTGTCGGATGATGCTCCCAACAGTGGAGACAGGTAGGCCCAACTCCTTGGAAAGGGTTTTGTACCCCTTGCCAGCCTTGTGACCCTCCACGATCTTGTCTCTGATGGCCTTGGAATGCTCCTTTGTCTTTCCCATGTTGACCAAGTATGAGTGCTGTTCACAAGTTTGTGGAGGGTCTTAATTAGTCAGAAAAGGCTGGAAAAAGAGATAATTAATCCAAACATGTGAAGCTCATTGTTCTTTGTGCCTGAAATACTTTTTAATACTTTAGGGGAACCAAACAGAATTCTGGTGGTTTGAGGGGTTGAATAATAAATGACCCTCTGAATAAACTTTTCACAATTTAAAAAAAAAAAAAGAAATAACATTCTTTTTTGCTGCAGTGCATTTCACACTTCCAGGCTGATCTACAGTCCAAATGTCACAATGCCAAGTTAATTCCGAATGTGTAAACCTGCTAAATCTGCAGGGGGTTGAATGCTACTTGTAGGCATTGTACATACATACACATACTGTACATACATACACGTACCCCTACAGCTTTATATATTAGATATACGCATATGACTGACGATTCTGTCTGTGGCTCGCCATTTTGATGACCCAAAATATGGTACATGCAGCTTTTTTCGGGCTGCGAAAATGACGGCTAGCGGTTAATGTTTGATTGGTGAGGACTGTTTGCAGAGTTGAAGATTTTCCAAAAGTGATGGTGGGACTGTGGAAGGTTGGAGGTCAGTATGCAAAGGACGATAGCTCACCAGGTAAATGCATCACCTGGGACCTTTCTCTGGGGGACGGTACAGGGTGGGCAGCTCCACCTTCAAAGAGGCAAAGTCCGGAAATAGAAAAAAGTTGTTTCCAGCGTCACATCTAAGAAATAAGGTTAAAAACCAATTTTATTCCATAACTTAGACATATCCTGCTAGATTTGCACAAGACTAAGAACCTCTTTTAGGTTTGGAATGTGTACGACATTTTTTTTATACTCCGTGGATATCCATCCAACCTAGTGTTGGTTTTAACCTTATGGGATAAATTGGTTTTTAACCTTAATTCTTGGCTGTGATGCTGTAAACAACTTTTTTCTATTGCCGAAGGTTCAAAAGGTAGAGGCGAACCTGTGGTGGAGTCTGAATGGGGCCCAAAAATGTTGGCAGTATGGGGCCCTGAAATTCCTGGTGGCAGCCCTGGGCAGGATGTTCTAACAACATACAGGGTGCAGTGCGGCTGAGGGAGTCTTTCGCCCACCTCTCTGCCGAAGAGGAGCGTCCTCTGTAATGGTGATGGCAGACAGCACTGCTGCAGTCCAGCAGCCTGAAGAGTGGAGACAGACCGGTGACCTCATCTTTGGAGGGCCTGCCGACCTGTTCACTAGCAGCTAGCAACAGCAGCACACTATGTGAAGGGGGAGAGGACAAAGGTGTTTTTTATCAAAGTATTCTGGGGCATCTGATCTATCTAGTTTCTTTCATTACTCCATTCCCAGTCCATACGCTGTGTATGTATAGATCTAGAATGGAATTGAAACTCCATGGGTGAAACGCCCCAGCACACTGAGCCCCACTGGCCCTCCCTCTATCGTGGATATTTCAAATGTCTGACTCAACAGACTATGTGTGCCCCTCCATCAGGATATTCTGCATGTATCATGATGTACAGTACAGACCAAAAGTTTGGACACACCTTATCATCTCTAGAACAACTTTTAAGAGGAGACTTTGTGCAGCAGGCCTTCATGATAAAAATATCTGCTAGGAAACCACTGCTAAGGACAGACAACAAGCAGAAGAGACTTGTTTGGGCTAAAGAACACAAGGAATGGACATTAGACCAGTGGAAATCTGTGCTTTGGTCTGATGAGTCCAAATTTGAGACCTTTGGATCCAACCACCGTGTCTTTGTAGAAAAGGTGAATAGATGGACTCTACATGCCTAGTTACCACCGTGAAGCATGGAGGAGGAGGTGTGATGGTGTGGGGTTGCTTTGCTGGTGACACTGTTGGGGATTTATTCAAAATTGAAGGCATACTGAACCAGCATGGTTACCACAGCTTCTTGTGTGGTGCCCCTGACCTGGTCAGGCACCACTGAGTACTGCACCCATGCTGGGTGAGTGCAAACAGGTAATCCTAAAAGCTGGAATAGGGTGTGAACACACAGACACATAGTAACCAGGTCTCACACACTTACCTTTGAAGGGACCTCTGGGCAGACCCAGGAGGGGGCGTGGACTCCCCCTCCATTCAAGGGGTGCGGTAGAGAAGCTGGTTGCTAGGTTGCAGAGGCAGGCACAGAGGGGAGGGAGTAGTGAGCCAGTCTGAAGTGGAGAGCACAGTGTGCAAACGTGCGTGGACACACTAGTCAGACACTGTACGTGTAGTGGCTGTCGGCGGGGGAGAACGGCCACCAGAAGTTAGAAAGACGCTGAGGAAGCCAGTTGGTCTGGAGGACACTGAGGGAAACAGCTGGTTGTGTACAGAGACTTCTGGAGGGCTAGGCCCGCACGGGGAAACAGGTCCCCAGAGCAGAAACCCATTTACTTGGTCTGCTAAACCTGCCGGTGATGGAGCTGGATGTGCCTCACCAACCAACACAGAGTCTGCAGCATCAGCAGCAATGAGGGGACCCATAATGAGATAGGGCAAGGAGCCATCTCTACTTGGTTCATGCTGCCAGCAAACGGGCCAGAAAGGGGAGAAAAGGCAGTTGCGACTTCCCTGGATAATTCCCACAGTACTTCAAGTCAGGGGTTAGCCCAATACAAGAGGGCTAGGAAGGCGAGTTGGCAGTCACCCCTGGACTGGCCTGAAAGGATACCTGGTTCCCTCCCTGGTCTGTCTCAGCATCACCCGGGCATCTCACCAGAACCATGGTTTTTGCCACAAAATATGCAAATTAAACGCAGCGTTTAGAAACGCAAAGTGGGGTCTAGAAATCCCCATTTTACATAGACTTTGCTGAGAAATCAAAACGCATGCATTTTGGCATGAAAAAAGTGCTTCTCAAGACGCACCTAAAAAGCATCTAAAACGCAGGTGGAAACGCAAAGTGCGGTCGCAGCCTTAAGCTGCAGCTTTTGCTCAGATTTTTGCTGCCGAAAAAACACCCAGTGTGAACATAGCCTAAGGCCTCGTGCACAGCTTCAGTATTGGTGAGTTTTTACCTCACGTGCACACGCTGAGAATCTGAGTATTTTACTTCAGTATTAAATTATGTTCACACAGGGGGTTTTTGCTCAGTTTTTTCATTTTTTTGGCAATAGTCTTGTTTACAGATTTAAAGTTTGACTGTTCAATGCTGTGCCTTGATGGGTTTTTTTTTAAAAAACTGAAGGGTATATGTATTAGATCAGTGGATGTTTTTTAGGTTATAGTTTCAGGAACAATTTGTCAGAAATTATCTGTTTTAGGTGTTCGATGATTGACCTGTCACATGACCCAGGGATAGGGGGGGCCCACAGGTCTTGAACAGCCGGAGGCCCTGGTTACCCTTAATCCGCCCCTGTCTGCAGGTCCTGTCTGGAGAGCAGAGAAGATGCCGGGATCCTCTTCACGCAGATGATCTGCCAGACCTAACCACGCACAGCGCGCTGCATAGCCACGTCGGAAGTGGCTGTGAAGCACCGCTTACCTGCAGCAGTCGCCTTCAGGACCTCAGGGACTTCTCTCCTCCACCAGGGATGCCGCAGGATCTTCACGTGCTGAAAACCTTCTGGCAACAGGTATGTCAGGTTAACTTTAATAGGAATTCTGACACCACTCTCGGTTTTGCGGTCAGGGGTGGGTGACCGCCACTGCTGTTTAACGAGCGTCTGGGGCTGATGGTATTGCAGTCGGATGGTTTGGCCTCCCGAGAGTGAGGCTGGCCCCAGGGGCTCAGGCGTATGTGCGTAGAACCACAGGTCGCAGAAGAACTCACACACAGTCCAAGATGTCTTTCAGGTTGTTTAATCACTTTTTCTGGTTGTTGTGAGGTGCCCGGGTGATACTGTGATGGACCAGGGGGAACCAGGTGTCCTTTCAGGCTGATCCAGGGGTGGTTGCCAACTCACCTTCCTAGCCCTTCTTGTTTGAGGTGACCCCTGACTTGAAGTGCTGCGAGATCACCCAGGGAAGTCGCAACTGCCTTTTCTCCCCTTTCTGGTTCGTTTGCTGGCAGCGTAGACCAAGGAAAAATGGCTTCTTGCCCTATCTCACTTATGGGGCCCCTCGTTGCTGCTGATGCTGCGGACTTTGTGTTGGTTGGTGAGGCATATGCAGTACCCTCACCGGCAGGTTTAGCAGGCCAAGTAGATGGGATCCTGCTCTGAGGACCTGTTTTCCCGTGCGGGCCTGGTCTACCGGTAGTCCCCTTACTCAGCCACCTCTTCACTAGGTCACTAGGTGGTTTTCAGGCCACTCTCCCGCCGTAGCCGTTGTCCCCCGCCGACAGCCACTACACCTGCAGGGTCTGACTAGTGACTGCACTCTCTGCTTCCTCACTCCACACTGCCTCACTTCAGACTGACTCATGTCTGCCTCCACACTGTGCCTGTCTCTGCAACCTAGCAACCAGCTTCTCTACCGCACCCCCATGATTGGATGTGGATGCCACGCCCCCTCCTGGGTCTGCCCAATGGTCCCCTCTATGGTATGTGTGAGACCTGGTCACTATGTGTCTGTGTGTCCACACCCTGTTCAGCCATCAGGATTACCTGTTTGCACTCACCCAGCATGGGTGCAGTACTCAGTGGTGCCTGACCAGGTCAGGGGCGCCACATGGCCAGACAGGAAGATTTAAAGGTACAGTGCTGCCCGTGGGCCCGGTGAAGACTGAAGAAGAGGGGGGGGCCCGTCCCGGGGCTTCATAAAGCAAAGTAATTACCCCGGGCCCGGCAGGGCCCACCCCCTCCTCACCGGACCCGGTACAGCAGTTGTGGTTGTAATGCCCTGATGGTGGCCCTGCTATTGCTTGACACCCAGCTTTCCCAGGCTTCTGAATAGCAGTTATATTGATTATAAATGAACAAAAAAGTAGCGGATGCATAATTGAATATATCAGCAATTGAGAAGCATGGGAAAAAGTGGGAACCCCCTATTGCTTCTCACCCAGCTTTCTCAGGCTCCTGAATGGCAAACCTGCTTAGGTAAATATTAAAAACAAGAGCAATGGACAAACAAAGTACCGTAATGTTGGTGGAGCATAAGAAAGCTAGGTGGTATCCCTATAGGATGTTTCATAGAGATCATATTGCTGTTGTAATACAGCTTTTCCAGACTTCTGAATGGCAAAGTTTGTTTTGGTAGGTATGGGCATAATAGCAATAGAAGAGATGGTCATAAACGCCATTGATAAGTTCCAATTTTTCTCTTTTTATTGTATGGAGCCCAAAATGAATTTATCGACAAATTCGTTTATCTGTGTCTTTCTTTGTTTTCTTTTTGTCCAGTGACGTCCGGCTCGGAATAGAAAACGTCAGGAGTCTGCGACAGAACAGCATATGAGCGGGATGGAAAAAGAGCACAGGAGCAGAAATATCCGAACCCTGGGATATATACAGCCGATTACGCCCGCCGCCGATTCACCTGCCGCCAGCGCCACCTTAATTGTGAATAAATAATTAATTATTTTTCCAGATTAGGCATTAGTCGGGGTGACCGGCGCGGCGTGCGAATCGGTCATTGTCTCCCTTTCTGGAAGTCAGGATGTTATTTAAATATCATTTTTGTTAATACGTCACCTCCATAGCTGCCCCCTGGTGTTCCTTCTTGTTATTCTCTGCTCACCTCCAAAGCTGCCCCCTGGTGTTCCTTCTTGTTATTCTCTGCTCACCTCCAAAGCTGCCCCCTGGTGTTCCTTCACATTATTCTCTGGTCACCTCCAAAGCTGCCCCCTGGTGTTCCTTCCTGTTATTCTCTGCTCACCTCCGTAGCTGGCCCCTAGTGTTCCTCCTTCTTGTTCCCTGGTCACCTACATAGCTGGCCCCTGGTGTTCCTCCATGTTATTCTCTGGTCACCTCCAAAGCTGCCCCCTGGTGTTCCTTCACATTATTCTCTGGTCACCTACATAGCTGGCCCCTGGTGTTCCTCCATGTTATTCTCTGGTCACCTAAAAAGCTGCCCCCTGGTGTTCCTTCTTGCTATTCTCTGGTCTCCTCCATAGCTGCCCCCTGGTGTTCCTCCTTGTTGTTCCCTGGTCACCTCCATAGCTGGCCCCTGGTGTTCCTCCATGTTATTCTCTGGTCACCTCCAAAGCTGCCCCCTGATTTTCCTTCTTGTTATTTTCTGGTCACCTTCAAAGCCGCTTTTGGACAAACTTTCAGCAAATCAATTAAATAGCAGCAATAATATGGTCTCATCTCCACTGTGAGACATTTCATGCACATTGTGACAGGGTCCTTCTCCGATATCACACAATCAACAGAGTGAGAGATGGCTGAAGAATCCAATGGTCCTTTATTCCAAGCAAATCAAAAGATTCATAATATAGTCCACTGCACACAGGGTAAAATAGTCCAGAAATGGCATAGTCTCGGGGATGAGTCACAATCCTCCAGGTAGTCCTTCTTCAGGGATATTGGGGTTATTCACAGTCTCTCTGGGGCGTCAACCTCCCCCTCAGAGGTTCAATCTTGCTTCTCTCTTGTCTTTCTCACCCAGAATAACCAATCCCCCAGGTAAGTGTCACGCTTCCCGGTTCCCGTGCCCCGCTCTCCGGTCCCCGTGGCCCGCTCCCCGCTTCCCGGCGGCGTCGCCGGCTCACCACCCCGGTCCCGGCCTCCTCTTCCTCGCCTGCGCCCTCCATGCATCCAGCTCCCCGCTCCCGACGCTCCTCTGCGACGTGGGACACTCAGCCGGGCACCTCTGCTTCCTCTGCACCGCTCCCTGGACTGGCTTCTGGCACACGGGCCTCGCGCATGCGCATTAGGGCGCGCGCGGTCATTGACCCTTTCTTAAAGGACCAGCACCTAGAAACAGGAAATTGCATAGACAGGTACAGGGTATATTAGGATTCTCTTTCCTGGTGGGCGGGGCCTGTTCTACGTGTTTAGTAAGCTAGGAGTTCAGGTCCCCGTATTGCTGTGTCCTGTATTAACCCCTGTCTGTCTCGCAGAGCCTGTCCTGCCACGCCAGCCGCTCCGAACCACGTCCGTGCCAGTACCCTGACGGTGACTTCGGCGGATGTTCCACCACCTCTGCAGCTCCGCCAGTCTCCAGTCCCTGGCTCCGTTTGGTGACCCGTCCCATCGCTCAGCAGGTTCCGGATCCCGCCTGACCCTACAACCCGGCCTCGGACCCTGAGCCTCGTCACCCGGACTTCCGTCTAGAATTCCGTGTTCTCAGCGACATCTACCTTCCAGCTCCCCTACGGACTGTCTTGCTACCAATAGTGCTTCGGCTGCCGTGCATCAAGACCCTCTGGCGGGGTGACCGGCCTGGCTGCCTCCCCAAGGGAACCCGGTGTACGGTCCAGTGTTTCCACCACCCGGACGTAACAGTAAGCAGAGAGTTTACGTGGATTCCAGGCCTCCCTTCCCCCAGACCTAGGGACAGAAACACTATAGGGGGTGATTACCTACAGACAATACAATGTACACACAAGCAATACAAACAATGGACATAGAACCAAGCCTAAAATACGAACCTACACAACATGATACACAACCCCTACATTCCATCATCACACACGTCAGAGACATTTACACCTACCCCACCCCCAAAAAACTTAATACTCCCCCCCACCCCCATATTACCAGGTGATATCATAGTCTGATGGTTTTGTAACAATTGCGCCGGTGATGACTACGCGAGTCTTGTTTGCTATCCAGTGTTGTGACAGTCGTCTGATGTCCATATTACTAATTCATGTCACTAAGTGACTGTGTGAGCGCGGGACGATCGGAAAGAGGTAATAATATTGTGTGGCGTGTTTACTCTGGGGGGAGACGCCGTGATTCCCCTGGTTTTGTACTTGTTATTATGCAGAATATTCCAACACTGACAATCCTCAGAGTGGGGAAACTATATGCAACTGGGTAAGGAATTGGCTAAAAGATAGGAAACAAAGAGTAGTCATAAATGGTATATTCTCTAAATGGGCTACAGTCAGCAGTGGGGTGCTGCAGGGTTCTGTGCTAGGATCAATTCTTTTTAATCTCTTTATTAATGACCTTGTGGATGGGATTGTTAGTAAAGTGTCAGTCTTTGCTGATGACACCAAACTATGTAGGATATTGAAAACTAACCGTGATAGTACAATATTAAAAAAAGATCTGGATAAGATATCAGAATGGGCAGATACTTGGCAAATGAGATTTAATGTTGATAAATGTAAAGTAATGCACCTAAGACGGAGTAATCCTATAACTGCGTATACATTAATTGGAAGTAAACTCGGGACTACAGAACAGGAGAAGGATTTGGGTATTCTCATTACAAATAAGCTGAGCAGCAGCACTCAATGTCAAGCAGCAGCTGCTAAAACAAACAAGATTTTAGGGTGTATAAAAAGAGAGATTAGATCCCGTGATCCCAACGTATTGTTACCCCTCTATAAATCACTTGTAAGGCCACATCTGGAATATGGGATCCAGTTTTGTGCTCCACATTTTAAAAAGGACATTCAGAAGTTAGAGACAGTTCAAAAGTGGGTAACTAGACTACTACAAGGAATGGAAGGCCTCCCATATGATGACAGGTTGAAAAAGTTAGATATGTTTAGCTTAGAAAAAAGACGTCTCAGAGGAGATCTCATTTATATGTATAAATACATGTGTGGTCAATATAAAGGACTGGCACATGACTTATTTCTTCCAAAGACAATACTAAGGACCAGGTGGCACTCACTGCAAGTGGAAGAAAAGCGATTCAGACAGCTAAATAGGAAAGGGTTCTTTACAGTTAGAGCAGTCAGACTGTGGAATGCCATACCACAAGAGGTAGTAATGGCAGATACTATAACAGCTTTTAAAAAAGGGCTGGATGATTTCCTCAGTACACACAACATTGTTGGTTATAAATGACTTAGTGACCAAATGTAGAACTGGTGGAGGAAGGTTGAACTAGATGGACCCAGGTCTTTTTTCAACCTAAGTAACTATGTAACTATGACATTTATTGAGTCACTTCGCAGGTGAAGAGCATTTATTAATGAAGGAAAATCATCATATAACACCACGTTGAGATAAAAGGGACGGTCCTGTCACAAAGGTGGAAAGATTACAACTGCAACAGCGTCAAACAGGGGGTCAGGGTCGCCGGAGGGCAACACAGACTGCCACTGACGGACAATTTATAGAAAAAAGACCAATCTTTTTATATATGAAACTACATCCTGAATGCATCATGTTTCTTCAATATTACACAATACATACCGTCTTATAATCTCCGCTTACCCCCGCCATGATGAGAGGAATCACATGCGGGATGGGTCATCTTTTGGCCTCCTGATCTAAATTTTGTGGGGCCACTATATGGTGTCACATCTTAGGAAACCTCTGCCAACTATTTAAAAAAGATGGGAGGGTCACATGACTCACTAAGCGGTAAGCGGTGGCGGTCCTTGCTTATTTTGGTTTCCTGATTGGCAGGTTTTGTGGCCATGGTTTTGTACAGCATCACAATTTTGTATCACATCACACATCTCCACTTGCCATCTGACAACCATTTAGTAAATAATCACATTTTCAATTTATAAACTAAGCGGGGGCGGACCTTACTTTTTTTGAGCCTCCCGATTGGCTTTTGCTGTGAGCATTGTTTCGTATCATACACTATATGAACTCAATGAGTGCACTGCCAACTATTTAGTGACAGGGGTGACATACCAATGCCTTTTTACAAACTGTAAGCGGGGGTGGGTCTCACAACTTTTACAATCCTGAATTGTAAAGCACTGCGGAATATGTTGGCGCTATAGAAATAAAGATTATTATTATTATTATGTTGTGTATGATACGAAACAAAGCTCACAGCCGAAGCCAATCGGGAGGCTCAAGACAAAAAAAAAAGTAAGGTCCACCCCAGTCTCCACTAGACCTCTCCTTACTATTTAGCAAAGATGAGGAGGCATATAGCAAACGACAGTCGTGAAAATTGTAAGCGGGGGTGGGCCTCATTATCTTAGGGCCTCATTGCCAAGCCACTGTGTTGTATAAGATACTGTAATACAAAGATATACAATTGTATCTCAATAAATTAGAATATCTTCAAAAAGTTAATTTATTTCAGTAATTCAATACAAAAAGGAGACTCATTATATAGAGTCATTACACACAGAGGGATCTATCCCTATATATTATATAGAGTCATTACACACAGAAGGATCTATTCCTATATATTATATAGAGTCATTACACACAGAGGAATCTATTCCTATATACTATATAGTTTCATTACACACAGAGGGATCTATTCCTATATATTATATAGGGTCATTAGACACAGAGGGATCTATTCCAAGTGTTTATTTCTGTTAATGTTGATGATTATGGCTTGCAGCCAATGAAAACCCAAAAGTCATTATCTCAGAAAAGTAGAATAGTATATAACACTGAAAAAAGGATTTTACACTCAGAAATGTTGGCGCCTACTGAAAAGTCTGTACAGTAAATGCCTCAATACTTGGTCGCGGCTCCTTTTCCATGAATTACTGCATCAATGCGGCAATGTGGCATGGAGGCGATCAGCCTGTGGCACTGCTGAGGTGTTATGGAAGCCCAGGTTGCTTTGATAGCAGCCTTCAGCTCGTCTGCATTGTTGGCTCTGGTGTCTGTCATAGATTCTCTATGGGGTTTAGAGCAGGTGAATTTGCCGCCACTCAAGCACAGTGATACTGTGATTAGTAAACCAGGTATTGGTACCTTTGGCAGTGTAGACAAGGGCCAAGTCCTGCTGGAAAATGAAATTTCCATCTCCAGAAAGCTTGTCGGCAGAGGGGAGCATGAAGTGCTGTAATATTTCCTGGTAGACGGCTGCGCTGACTTTGGTCTTGATAACACACAGTGAACCTACACCAGCAGATGACATGGCTCCCCAACCCATCACTGATTGTGGAGACTTCACACTAGACCTCCAGCAGCTTGGATTGTGGCCTCTCTACTCTTCCTCCAGACTCTGTCACCGCGATTTGCATCTGAAAACATTACCTTGGACTACTGAGAACAGTCCAGTTTTTCTCCTTGGCCCAGGTAAGACGCTTCTGGGGTTGTCTATTGGTCATGAGTGGCCTGACACAAGGAATGTGACACTTGTATTCCATGTCCTGGATACGTCTGTGTGTGGTGGCTCTTGAAGCACTGACTCCAGCAGCAGTCCACTGCTTGTGAATCTCCCCCAATTTTTGAATGGCCTTTTTTAACAATCCTATCAAGGCTGCGGTTATCCCGGTTGCTTGTGCACCTTCTTCTACCACACTTTTTCCTTCCACTCAACTTTTCATTAATATGCTTGGATACAGCACTCTGAACAGCCAGCTTCTTTAGCAATGACCTTTTGTGGCTTACCCTCCTTGTGGAGTGTGTCAATGACTGCCTTCTGGATATCTGTCAAGTCAGCAGTCTTCTCCATGATTGTGTAGCCTACTGAAACAGATTAAGGGAAAATTTTAAATGCTTAGGAGGCTTTTATAGGTGTTTAGTGGTAATTATTCTAATTTTCTGAGATAATGACTTTTGGGTTTTCATTGGCTGTAAGCCATAATCATCAACACTAACAGAAATAAACACTTGGAATAGATCCTTCTGTGTGTAATGACTCTATATAATATATACAGAAACAAAAGTTCCAGGCGGCACACAATCCAAGGTGCTCGTGTCCAAGGATGGCATCCACAGTATAATTAATACAAAGGACCGGCACTTCAAATCTTCTGGAATATTTTTGTACTTTATTCCATCGCGCGTTTCGGCTAATAGTGAGCCTTTTTCACATCTATAGATTAAATGAATGCACACACATATATATACAAACAATGAGCGGATTACTTCCTTTGTGACTGACCCACCCATCTTATCTGCATATTAAATTAATTAGTTAAATTATGTTAATCAAATTTCCAT
This sequence comes from Anomaloglossus baeobatrachus, assembly GCF_048569485.1. NCBI lineage: Eukaryota > Metazoa > Chordata > Amphibia > Anura > Aromobatidae > Anomaloglossus > Anomaloglossus baeobatrachus. The sequence goes on from NC_134356.1 coordinate 220,153,386, forward strand.
ATATATTTCTCATTTCAATTCAATCAAAAACAAGCAGATTCACTAAGATGATGGTTCAATTACAATTACAACGGATTTAAACATATAAAAAAAACTACTATAGTTAACAGCCTGATAAATAAAAGGGTTAATTTTTCACCCTTGCTACAAAATTACGTAGTAACATCTAAACATCAAAAAATATAAATTATTTGACATTTTCCATGTAAATTGATACATCTATAATATTGCAAATATAATGTCATAACATGTCAAATATATATTTTCTTGATTTTAATAAATCACATTTTTCCTTTTGAAGAAAGAAACAAAAATAAATTCTGTTACATCGATTCAATATTTCATTACATGTATGGCTGTGTTACAAAAAACAAGTTACATCGTAATCCCTATTCAATCCCAGTGGATGGAGAGACTGCAGACGGTGTATCCAGTAAAGCTCACTCTGCTTCAATGCCCTGACACGATCTCCTCCTCTCCTATGCTGCGGCACTTGTTCCAGGATCTGATAATGCAATTGTGACACATTGTGCTTGTGTTCAGCAAAGTGCTGCGGTACAGGTAATAATTTATAAAACATTCTTTTGTCTAATGGTGTATTTATGGTTAGAAAGCCTCTCTTTTAGTTTCAGGGTTGTTTCCCTGACGTAGATAAGACCTCAGGGACACTTCAGAATGTATACTATGTAGCTACTGTCACAAGTATAATATCCTCTTATCTTAAATTATTCTCCTGTAGGGGGTGGTGGGTTGGGGGGTGATGAAAGGAGTCTCCTTTAATAATCCCTGAACAATGGACACAATTAAGGCACGGGAAGGTGCCCATCACAGGAGTGGATAAGAAGTTTTGTGCTAATTTACTTTTACCGCTTAAGGCCACGTCTCACTAAGCAACATTGCTAGCAACATCGCTGCTAAGGCACGACTTTTGTAATGCAACAGCAATGTTGCTAGCGATGTTGCTGTGTGTGATATCCAGCAACAACCTGGTCCCTGCTGTGAGGTCACTGGTTGTTGCTGAATGTCTTGGACCATTTTTTAGTTGTTGCTCTCCCGCTGTGAAGCACACATCGCTGTGCAGGGGCGGGCTGGCCCAGAGGGCAGGTGGGCAAATGCCCCCCGGACCGCCCTCCCAACCGCTATACAAGGCCGGCCGCCTGCTGCATAATGTCATTATAACACACACATGGCCGTGCACAGTGAACTGCGCACGGCCGTGTCTCCTGTACTGTGATGCTGCGGGGATGTCACCGACACATTACAGACACAGACAGTGTCAGCCAGCAGCATTATAGTACAGGAGACACGGCCGCACGCAGTTCACTGTGCGCGGCCGTGTATTGTAATGACGTCATGTCAGGGCCGCCATCAGGGCATTACTGCCCTCACTGGGGTATGGGGCCCAGAAGCAAGGAGGGAGAACCGGCCGCTCACCAAAAGCTGCCCTCCCCCTGCTGCTCTGCACTAAATCGATGTGATCGGTGCAGGGGAGGAAGCTACCGGGAGATGAACGGAGGCTGTTGCAGCGGCAGCAGGTGAAAGGTCCTGAAATACTTACATCAGGTCAGGTGCCTGATCATATGACCGGTGACCCGGCAGGTCCTGTAGCTGATGCAGCCTCCATGCAGCTCCCAGCGTCTCATCTCCTGGTCTGCACCGATCAGGAACGGCAAGATGAGGTAATGTGTGTTTGTAAGTAAATGTGCTTGTAATGCTGTGTTTATATGTGCAGTATTTAACAGTTGTGTTTAATAGGTGCATGTACTAGAGCTGTGTATATAGGTGCATGCAGTAGGGCAATGTGTTTGTATATGTGCATGTAAGCTATGTGTCTATATTTGAATGAAGCAGAGCCTTGTGCGTCTGTGGGCATGGAGCAGAGCCGTGTGAGTCTGTGGGCATGGCATGGAGCGGAGCCGTGTGCGCCTGTGGGCATGGAGCGGAGCGGTGTGCGCCTGTGGGCATGTAGCGGAGCCGTGTGCGCCTGTGGGCATGGAGCGGATCGGTGTGCATCTGTGGGCATGGAGCGGAGCCGTGTGCGTCTGTGGGCATGGAGCAGAGCCGTGTGCGCCTGTGGGCATGGAGCGGAGCGGTGTGCGCCTGTGGGCATGGAGCGGAGCGGTGTGCGCCTGTGGGCATGGAGCGGAGCACTGTGCGTCTGTGGGCCTGTCTGTCTCTCGGCTCATACACAGCACCATACTGTATATACAGGAGCACACTACAGTCTGCATTGTGTCTGTATATACTATATGTATATAGTGTGAGTGTGGGTGTACAGTATAGTTCTGTGTATACACTATATGCAGCCCCCAGCCTCTATTATACACAGTGGGTACGGAAAGTATAAAGACCCCTTTAAATTTTGACTCTGTTTCATTGCACCCATTTGGTAAATTCAAAAAAGTTCATTTTTTTTCTCCTTGTTGTACACTCTGCACCCCATCCCCCATCTGGACAGAAGAAAACAGAAATTTAGAAAGTTTTGCAAATTTATTAAACAAGAACACTTTCCGTCCGTACCCACTGTATATGCAGCCAGCAGACTCTTAGATTTATATATATATATATATATATATATATATATATATATATATATATATATATATACACAGACTCTATATTATATATACACACAGCCAGCAGCCTGCATCCTCAATATATATATATATATATATATATATATATATATATATATATTATATATATATATATATATATATATATATATATACATATATATATACACTAGCTGTAGTACCCGGGCATTTCCCGGGATAGTAACTGTCTCTCCCCCAGTCTGTCTGTGTTTCGCTGTCTGTCTGTGTCTTTCTTTGTCTGTCTGTTTCTATCTCTCTGCCTGTATTTCTATCAGTCTGTCTTTTTCCAGGTCTGTCTCTTTCCAGGTCTGTCTCTTTTCCCGGCTGTCTCTTTCCCCGGCTGTCTCTTTCACCGGCTGTCTCTCTCTGTCTCTCTCTATCTGTCTCCTCACCGACATCTTATCTCACACATAAGCTTCTTATACTAACAGTTTATTTTGTTGCTATAGCAACCACTGACAGCTGCTATTAATAGCCTGTTGCTCCCACCTCCATTCAGTTTAATGGAGGCAGGATTTTGGAGAGTAACTGTAAAGCGCGGGGTTACATTTTCCCGTCAAAACATAGTCTATGAGGTTCCCTGAGTCACATGAGGTGTCCGTGCAAAATTTTGTGATTGTAAATGCGACGGTGCAAATTCCTTTCGTGGACATACACACACACACATACATACACTGAGTTTTATATATTAGTGTAAAAACATTAAAATTAATACATCTAGTTATCAAACATTTTATAGTAGGACATATTATATGTTTTCACAGTTTTGTCTATATTGGAAGGGCATAGCTTATTGATAAAGTTTTTATAAAGAATAAATAATAAGGTATCTGTATTAAGTATGGATAGATGCTGAGCATGGTACATATATATACATCCTTCCATCTGGAAGCTTCTAGTGATTATGTCATGTGTAACTGTATTCAGCTGAAATACCCTATATGGATTGGACAGTTGTCATATAACACACAGTGGGAGGGGGTGGCTGCTCACTCCTGCTCCGAGAGTCAATCCACACATATCGAAGCTGATCTATCCCATCCATCCAGCCTCTAAGAAGCATGTCTGTCTGTTCCTTTGATCCTGCATTCACCCAAGACGAAGCAAGATATGGTTGCTCTCTCAGGAATTCAAGAAAGACTAATTGAACTCTTTTCCGTAAGCTAATGAAGTATATTTTTTTCCTTTTCTGTAACTGAACTGCAACTTTATAATTTAGCAATCATTTTTATCAGATATAAACTACATTTATTTTTTACGCATTTTGTAGTCCATTTTTCATGCGTCTTATCGCGTATTTGAAGAAAAATATATTTAAGAGTATATTTTTAACATTTTGGAGAGCCAGCCATTCGTGTTTTTTAATTTTTGTACTTCTTCCTTCACTTTGCATAAGGGGGGGACAGAGACAGATGCCTCCTGCAAAGTGACAGGGAATTGACAATTTATAAAAATCACGCAGAGCCTAGGAAATACGTATAAGTCAAGTTGCATGAATGTTTTTTTTAAATGAACTTTAAAGACTTTGCTAAGCCACAGACGATACTTTTTTGACGTGTCTTTGAGCAAGAAAGAATAAGTCAGTCCATAAAAAGTATTGGACGTGCTGAACAAGGTGAATCAAGTCTTAGAGGATCATCCATGAGATCATCTGATCATTTCAGGTAAGAAAATGGATTTTATCTCTTCTTATTTTAAGCAAAGTAAACTTCAGTTCACTTACTCAGATATTTCTAATGTGGAAGAGCTTTGGGTAAGCCTTTATCGGGAGTGTGAACTTGAGAATTCACGTGTAGAATGTGCAAGGTCTTTTAATAGAGAGAAACAGAAAATCAGAAATGTCTGTCATTTAGTCTATGAATTTCACAAGTTAATCGTAGAAAAATGTAAAAATGGTGGAAATAGACAACCTGAAATGTCATTCAGTAATATTGGGAATTCTGACTGTAATGTTGCAAATGAAAAGTCAGATTTAGACTGTAATTTTGCAAATCAGAATCTTGACAATGGCCGCAGACATGTGCCGCCTTTTCGGGACTTTGGAGAAGAAGCAGGAAATGACAGAGAAGCCAGAAGGGGGAGGAGCCAGAGTAGGAGAGGTGCAGAAAGTTCTCAGAGAAGGACACGTGCAGAGAGAAAATGGCGATGATCAGTTTCCAAAAATAGAACAGACTAAGTTAGGGATTAAACTTAGAAAGAATCTATTGGACATATGCAAATTAATTCCCGCATATAATCCTAAAATACATGTATGCAGAAATTCAGAAATATTTGAAAGTTCTGTTGAAAAGTTAAATTTAGCCAATAGTGAGAAGAATCAGTTATTCCGTATATGGATACCTCAGCATTTTTTCCGACAATTGGCATTAAAAAAGTCTTCTGACAATGAGACATTTGATTGTTCAAGTGATAATGATATCATAAGGCTGAAAAATCTCATCTTCTGTGCAAGGAATGAAGCGAATCCAGATTATGAGATGTTGAAGGAATTACAAATTGAACAGAATGAAAGTACGTTCTCATTTATGTCTGTTTTTGAACATTTATATAGGGCGGTCATTCCAAATGTCAGACTGAATGTAATGATCCATTTTTTCGTCAAGAAATTTAATTTCCTTGATAATGCAGCCTGTACGGTGGCATTAAAGAAAAAGTCCCTATTCGAATGTACGACATTTATCGATTTTGTTAGAAATCACCAAAGTCAATCAAAACAGAAATTAATTAATTCCGATAAACCAACACAAAAAAGGAGAGATTCTGTGAAAAACCAACAGTGTCTCCCAGATCCAGATATTTCTGTGACAAAATGTATGAAATTCGCAGGAATTTGCATATAAATTACAAATCATGCAATCCATCACAATTATTATCATCTAAAAATCTTTTTCCACAGGAAAAACCTTTGTTTCCCTTGTCTCCAGTGAAGAGATTGGTCACAGGATCAGATATTGATGATCCCAGACAAATGATGAGTAAAAGCTTTGAAAGACAGAAACAGGTGTCTTGTGCAGATTCTCTCCCCTTGTCACTAGTGAAAGAGAAAATGTCGTCCAGAGAATTTGACAACCAGCGACAGCTGGGTGTCTTTCAGAGAGAGACATTTTTTCTCATTTAAGGAAAAAAATTGAGTTACAAAATAATTTCAATTCCAATATTCTGGAAATTACTGTAATAGATCGAATTTTGCAAAAATTGAGGTTTGGTTTTTAGCTGGATAAAAGTGGATTTCTGGATAAATTAATTTTGCTATTTGATAATCATAATTATTCATTTACAGTGAATCTATGCATTACATATATATATATATATATATATATATTTAAAAGTAGTGATAGTAAAATCAAAGTTGTATTTTCATTTAGTTAAATGATAGTTTAATTTTATAAATTAATAATTTGATCTCTGTATATGAATAATAATATTTCAAATTTAATAATAAGGAAAAGTATAACTTACTTTAAGTGTTTCATTTTTATCATAAATATGATAATAATTTTATTCTTTTATTTCTCTCAGAATTTATCAGTAAAGCAGATTGATGAAGTATTAACTTTTTATTTATAAATTTGTTCTTATCCTCAATCAGGTAACATATATCTTATTGTGTAAGGCTAATCACGAAAGCATGATTAATAATAATTATTATTTTCTCAGGTACCAATTGCCAGAGGACCATTAGTTTAACATTTCTTTTATGAATATATATCTTCCTTAGAGTTATTAGAAATGTAATCTGAGTTTTGGAGTGGAGTAATTAAAACTGCTTGCTGTTTTGGAATGGAATGTTCTTTGCACGTAACCAGAGCATGTGACACTTGAATTACTAAAGCTAATAATAAATGTCTGTTTGTTCTATGGTCAAACGTACAGTATGTGACTATCAAAAGGTACCTATTTCTCATGAGTATATGTAATAAATTATTAGTATACTTCAAGAAGTACTTCATATTAGTATCATATTTTTGAAATGCGCATAGAGGAATTGAAAATCAAAAACAGGGATATGTGTCTGTCAATGTTTCTATGTGGATGTATATGTTAAAGAACCATGACAGTCTTGTGTCCATGGATGTGTCTATGAATGATTGATTGTCTGAGCAGCTGCCGATGTCAATTACTTGTTTAAAAAGGTCTTTGAAGCTTCCAAAGAAAAAAGAGGGGAAACATTTTTTTTTTTTTTTACTTCAAGGTTATAATATGTATGTATAATTATTTAGAGTAAATAAGTTATAGTACATAAGTATAAATAATGAAGGAATTTATACAGAATATATCTTATTCATAGACATATTTCTTTAGTATAGATATGTTAGGATCCTTATTAAAGGTTTATTCTGAAGAATTACATTCTAGAATAAGGTTTTAACATTTTGATTTTTATACAGGTTTGTGTTACTTACTTCTTTTTATTGATACACAGATTGGTAATCATTTTTCTTTTCAAATATGGAAGTAATATTTATCATATGGTCTTGAAGATATACAACATAAATTTTAATTTAATTTAATCTTGACATATTAATTTTTATAACATCATATTTCATGATATTGAAAGGAAAAGGTTGGGTTTTAATTACATATTTATATTTGATAAATATATGCGTCTACAGAATACTTTAATAATTAATATTTAAAGTACAAAGGAAGAATTGGGAATAAAAAAAAATATATATTTGAAGTATATCATAATGCATTTATATACTAAAAGAAGAGTATTATCTGCAAAGTTACATGACTTAATTATTTTTATAGGTTACTGATATGATAGGTATGGAAATCCTAAATATCGGGTAACCAAGAGAAGTGCTTTCCTTGGTTACCCGATATTTACCTTAGTTACGCTTCCACGCGTCGCTGCTATCTGGGGGCTGGTCACTGGTCGCTGGTGAGATCTGCCTGTGTGACAGCTCACCAGCGACCATGTAACGATGCAGCAGCGATCCTGATAAGGTCAGATCGCTGGTCGTGATCGCTGCTGCGTTGCTTAGTGTGACACCACCATTACCACTTAGATCTGCGCTTACAATTTTATCTCTCAAATTCTGCGATCTACGGTGACAGATTAAAGGGGGCAAATTAAATTCTTTAATTTTTGGATAGGAATTAGATATTACATTCCAATATATGCACAGAATACGATGTACAAACACTGACCACGGGTGATATGTATTAATAAACGCAATGCGTTTCTCCTTATTCTTTACATCAAGTTTTTCAATCTTTGATCTTTTAATAGGGCTTTGGGATACCCTCGCTGAGAAAAATTTTCAGACATTTCCTCAAGTCTCATTTCACATAAGTGAGGGTCAGTAACAATTCTGCATACCCTCTGGTATTGTGAATAGGGCAATGATTTCTTTAAATGTGGAGGGTGGTTACTAGAAAATAATAACAAATTGTTCCTGTTGTTTTTTTTATATAAGTCTGTATTCAGGGTGTTGTCAATACCCATGGTAACCATCACATCCAAAAAACTAATATTTTCAGAAGAAACCTCCAAAGTAAAATTTAATTCTACCCAAATTGTACTAAGTTCCTGAACAAAAACCTTGGGAGCTCGAATGTCGCACCTGCACACGCAAAAAATATCATCTATAAATCTTCGCCAAAATAGTGATTTTTAAAAAAATGATTTGAATAGATGAAATTATCTTCAAACCAAGCCATATAGGCATTTGCATACGGAGGTGCGCCATTCGATCCCATCGCGGTACCGCACCGCTGTTTGTAAAACGTGTCTTGAAACAAAAAATAATTTTCTTCCAAAATAAGAGATAACAGATCCAAAAACAAATCTTTCTGTGTGTCAGTGTGATTGGACAATTGTAACAACCATTTCACAGCCCTTATTCCTTTGCTATGTACAATGGACGTATACAAATTGCAAACATCTAAGGTGACTAATAAATCATCATTGCTGATTTTAAGATTTTTAATGTCATTCAGAAACTGGGAGGTATCTAATAAAAATGACGGTGTAGACTTTATAAGAGGGGTTAGAATCTTCTCTAGGAAGATAGCTGGTGCTGACAAGATCGAATCTGTCAGTGCTACTATCGGCCTCCCGGGTGGTTTTTCCAGTGATTTATGCACTTTTGGCAGTGTATAAAGAACTGGGGTAATTGGATGTTTATTAATTAAAAAGGAAACTGTTTTGTCATCAATTGTTTTTAGGGCTGAATATTTACCCACAATCTGTTCTAATTTTTTAGTGATATCAAACACTGGATTATTTTTCAAAATTTCATAAAAACATTTCTATCTGATAATTGTGACATAACTTCTTCTATATAAGCTGTTTTATCCATTACCACCAAACTACCCCCCTTATCTGCTGGTTTAATTATTAGGGACATATCCTCCTTGAGAGATTTTAAAGCTTTTCTTTCTTCCTTATAAAGGTTATTATGATGATACACAGCCCCACTTTTAAATTTTTTAACCATTGCATCTACATCTCTCTGGACTAAATTCACCTAGGTTTCAATTGGATGAAACGACTTTGAAGGGTTCATACTACTCTTGACCCTAAGACCTAAATCGTGAAGAAAATTAGTATCAGATGTATTACCTTCAGATGTAGTGATGTCTCTGTCTGACAATTGGGCGCATAACCTCAAGGAGCGAAAAAATTTCTGAAGATCAATATCCAATGTAAAAAAATCAAAATTAGTCAATGGACAAAAGGATAATCACTTAGATAAAACGCGTAATTGATTTGAATCTAAGGATTTAGATGATAAATTCAAAACTAGGGATTCTCCCTGACATGTGCTCGAGTTCGTATTGGATCCGCGGCATCTCCTATGATGGCGTCCGGCTCTCCTAAGAGGTCTCGTTGGGTCCTTCGTTTTCTCCCTAAAAAAGGAGCCCTGGATATAGTGGTAGACTCGCTGCCAGATCCTGAGGATTGAGATCCCGTACGTCGGTTTTCCTGGAATGAAAAAGGTTTTGCAGTGCCTGATGAGTCCTGCCATCTGTATACCCGTTTATAGATATAATCCTCTGAATCTCTGATATACTTGTTCCTCTTCTTCTGTTCAATCCTCTTTCTTTAGATCCTGCTGGATCTTATTAATTATTTCTTTAATAAATCAAGTTCATCAGATTTCAAAGAGTCTTTTAGCTGGACTTCAATTGCTGCAATTTTATCTTTAGATTCCAAAATTGCTACTTGTAAGTGTTTTATAGTTAATATCATCAAGTCCATCGAACATTTATTTAATATGTTGGCAAATTGAGTACAATATTCAATATTATCACAAAAGAAAGTTTGTCTAAGGTTAACCCTTAGATCTCGTGGAATTTTCTCAGTCCTGTGGTATTGAGCGAGTGTGGCTGCATGCAGTTCATATGAGGTCAAATGTCTCACCTCTTTTTCCCCAGTCTCGTCCTCTCTACTCAGATGCTGGGATATTGAGAAAATCTGTGGAAGTAGCCACAGTGGCAAGTATATCACTCGCCTGTACAATGGTAAATGAAAGAGTTGTAGGATTCATGGATTCAATCTGGTGCTCGTCTCACTGGAAGAAAGCCAAGGAATATGCAGAAACAAAAGTTCCAGGCGGCACACAATCCAAGGTGCACGTGTCCAAGGAAGGCATCCACAGTATAATTAATACAAAGGACCGGCACTCCAAATCTTCTGGACTATTTTGGTACTTTATTCCATCATAATATATAGGAATAGATCCCTCTGTGTGTAATGACTCTATATAATGTATAGGAATAGATCCCTCGGTGTGTAATGACTCTATATAATAAATAGGAATAGATCCTTCTGTGTGTAATGACTCTATATAATATATAGGAATAGATCCCTCTGTGAGTAATGACACTATATAATATATGTGTTTCCCTTTTTATATTGAATTATTGAAATACATTAATTTTTTTATGATATTCTAATTTATTGAGATGCACCTGTATGTCACTAACCTCATGTGCAGGGCATTGCAGCTTAGGTATCCATGGTTACAGCCACGAGCAAATAACTAAATACCTTTCACTATATGAGTGACTGTAACCATGGATACCTAAGCTGTAATCCTCTGCACATGAAGTAAGAGACAGCTAATCAGGAGAACTACACTAAATTTCTATTTGGAGGTATTTGCTAATAATATTATTATACCTAGTAAATATTGGGATAGGAACCTGGAGATGGGATTAACCCTTTAAGGACACTGAGTAATCCTGCTTTTGATTTGTCACTCTCCCTCATGTCTTGCGCTTCTGTGGGCTGTGAGAGAGGAGGGAAAGCAGCAGTAGGGAGAAATCTGAATACCTCATATCAGGAAGAGCCCAACCAGCAAACATGGATTGTCGATATGAATATTTTGCATTATAAAAATGTATGTTGGTTGTATGGTCTGATTCTTACAGACCGGACAGCAGTGAATCGAGTAGAAATAAAAAGGGGTGACAGTGGTGCTGCCGGGGAGACCGCTGCACTGCATTGTGAGACCGCCGCACTGCAGGCGCAGACTGAGACTACAGCGTCGCAGGGAGAGACCGTGGTGCTGCATGGGAAGACCGCGGCACCTAGGTCCTGGTGCAACGACCATTTAAAAATGCAAATGTATTGAAAATGGCCACGGTGGGGAGGGGGGGCCATTTCAGATTTTAATTTGAAATTCAGGAGCTGCATGCCACCTCTATGTATATATGAGTACTATATATATATATATATATTTTTTAATAATTCTCTAATTACTGTCTTTTAAATGGAAAAAAGGGTCATAAAGCCCCCAAATCTTTCACCGGTTCATTGCCTCTTACTTGACTCCAGGTTAGTCATTGATTGCCGCATGTCGTGTCCCAGAGCTAGACACTGCACCCGGTGGTCTATATAGGAGAAAAAAAAATTATTCACGTAGGTGTAATAAAGCTGTGTGACCTAATTTACCATCGCAGGACAACCCTCCCCACCCCCCGCAAACGCCTATGAATTGTTTCCAATTGTATACACATTATTTAAAAGCTAATTACTTTGTATCATTTGCTGCGGCGAAAAATGGCCATGACGCCAGCAGGAAACAGCGCAATCAGCATTTTTGCCCAACAAGTGACAGCAAAGGTCAAAAAGACATGTGCAAGTCCGTAGTCTGCAGCAAAATAAAACTGCAATATGGTGTAGCTACTGTTATTTTTATTCGGCATCATATATATTTTGATTAAATTCTTTAAAAAAAAAATGCAAAAACTAAAATAAAAACTAGTATATTTTGAAAAACACTTGAAATATTTTACATGGTATTTATTCAGTAAAAAAAAAAATAATAAAAAAGCGTGTGTGTACAGTACAGACCAAAAGTTTGGACACACCTTCTCATTCAAAGAGATTTCTTTATTTTCAGGACTCTGAAAATTGTAGAATTCACATTGAAGGCATCAAAACTAAGAATTAAAACATGTGGAATGAAATACTTAAAAAAGTGTGAAACAACTGAAAATGTCTTCTATTCTAGGTTCTTCAAAGTAGCCTCCTTTTGCTTTCATTACTACTTTGTACACTCTTGGAATTGTCTTGATGAGCTTCAAGAGGTAGTCACCGGAAATGGTTTTCCAACAGTCTTGAAGGAGTTCCCAGAGATGCTTAGCACTTGTTGGCCCTTTTGCCTTCACTCTGCGGTTCAGCTCATCCCAAACCATCTCGATAGGGTTCAGGTCTGGTGACTGTGGAGGCCAGGTCATCTGGTGTAGCACCCCATCACTCTCCTTCTTAGTCAAATAGCTCTTACACAGCCTGGAGGTGTGTTTGGGGTCATTGTTCTGTTGAAAAATAAATGATGGTCCAACTACACGCAAACCGGATGGAATAGTACGCCACTGCAAGATGCTGTGGTAGGCATGCTGGTTCTGTATGCCTTCAATTTTGAATAAATCCCCAACAGTGTCACCAGCAAAGCACCCCTACACCATCACACCTCCTCCTCCATCCTTCACGGTGGGAACCAGCCATGTAGAGTCCATCTGTTCACCTTTTCTACAAAAACACAGTGGTTGGATCCAAAGATGTCAAATTTGGACTCATCAGACCAAAGCAAAAATTTCCACTGGTCTAATGTCCCTTCCTTCTGTTCTTTAGCCTAAACAAGTATCTTCTGCTTGTTGCCTGTCCTTAGCTGTGGTTTCCTAGCAGCTATTTTACCATGAAGGCCTGCTGCACAATGTCTCCTCTTAACAGTTGTTCTGGAGATGAGACTGTGCTGTATGTATATATATATATATATATATATATATATATATATATATATTATATATATATATATATATATATATATATATATATATATATACACACACACATATATATACATATATATATATACATATATACATATATACATATGCATATGTATATATATATATATATATATGTATATATGTATATATATATATATATATATATATATATATATATATATATATATATATATATATATATACACACATACATATATATACACATACACATTTTTTTTAAAGAAAATTATATGCTGAATAAATACCATGAAAAATACTTCAAGTATTTTTCAAATTATACTAGTTTTTTTTTTTCTTTTTTTTTTAAAATTTAATACAAATATATATTTTTTAATTTAATATATATATATATATATACAGTACAGACCAAAAGTTTGGTTACTGGTATGTGATTAAAGACAAAAAAAAACTGCGATTTTTGGATAAGTCCTAAAGTACTATGATGCTTTCTGAACTTAGTTTTCCCAATGGTGTAATACAGAGGGTCCACACTCAAGATTTACCATAGACCACCTGCACCATTGGGGTATACTGTATAATGACGCTGCTAATGATGGGAAAAGTCACTGCGGAGTACCTGCATCGCTTCAGATTATCATATGAGCCAAAAAACATTTGCAGATCCACCGGATTCATATATAAAATGGGAGCTGCAGCGTGTCTGGGTGCAATGGAAGTGACAATATTACAGAGGGACACTGTAACAATTGGCTAATTAGCAGCCATCACCTTTTCTACCTGCAGGGAATTACCAGAAAACAATGACTGACCCGATACAGTCACCTCATACATTTAGGATTTTAGTTACCTGCAGATCCTTTGCAGTGAGTGTAGCCCCACGACTCACCTGACCGGCTGCAGCATCATGTGCCACACACCTGACCGGCTGCAGCATCATGTGCCTCCCACCTGTGACCACTGACTGCAGTACCTGTTGTCATCAGCGCCATCCAGAGGCTGGAGGTTATATTAAAACTGAACTATCACACATTAATACAGGGATGGGGAACCTTCGGCCCGCAGGACATACAGTGCCTACAAGTAGTATTCAACCCCCTGCAGATTTAGCAGGTTTACACATTCGGAATTAACTTGGCATTGTGACATTTGGACTGTAGATCAGCCTGGAAGTGTGAAATGCACTGCAGCAAAAAAGGTTATTTCTTTTATTTTTTTTTTTTTTTTTAAATTGTGAAAAGTTTATTCAGAGGGTCATTTATTATTCAACCCCTCTAACCACAAGAATTCTGTTTGGTTCCCCTAAAGTATTAAGAAGTATTTCAGGCACAAAGAACAATGAGCTTCACATGTTTGGATTAATTATCTCTTTTTCCAGCCTTTTCTGACTAATTAAGACCCTCCACTAACTTGTGAACAGCACTCATACTTGGTCAACATGGGAAAGACAAAGGAGCATTCCAAGGCCATCAGAGACAAGATCGTGAAGGGTCACAAGGCTGGCAAGGGGTACAAAACCCTTTCCAAGGAGTTGGGCCTACCTGTCTCCACTGTTGGGAGCATCATCCGGAAGTGGAAGGCTTATGGAACTACTGTTAGCCTTCCACGGCCTGGACAGCCTTTGAAAGTTTCCACCCGTGCCGAGGCCAGGCTTGTCCGAAGAGTCAAGGTAACCCAAGGACAACAAGGAAGGAGCTCCGGGAAGATCTCATGGCAGTCGGGACATTGGTTTCAGTCAATACCATAAGTAACGTACTCCACCGCAATGGTCTCCGTTCCAGACGAGCCCGTAAGGTACCTTTACTTTCAAAGTGTCATGTCAAGGCTCGTCTACAGTTTGCTCATGATCACTTGGAGGACTCTGAGACAGACTGGTTCAAGGTTCTCTGGTCTGATGAGACCAAGATCGAGATCTTTGGTGCCAACCACACACGTGACATTTGAAGACTGGATGGCACTGCATACGACCCCAAGAATACCATCCCTACTGTCAAGCATGGTGGTGGCAGCATCATGCTGTGGGGCTGTTTCTCAGCCAAGGGGCCTGGCCATCTGGTCCGCATCCATGGGAAGATGGATAGTACGGCCTACCTGGAGATTTTGGCCAAGAACCTCCGCTCCTCCATCAAGGATCTTAAGATGGGTCGTCATTTCATCTTCCAACAAGACAACGACCCAAAGCACACAGCCAAGAAAACCAAGGCCTGGTTCAAGAGGGAAAAAATCAAGGTGTTGCAGTGGCCTAGTCAGTCTCCTGACCTTAACCCACTTGAAAACTTGTGGAAGGAGCTCAAGATTAAAGTCCACATGAGACACCCAAAGAACCTAGATAACTTGGAGAAGATCTGCATGGAGGAGTGGGCCAAGATAACTCCAGAGACCTGTGCCGGCCTGATCAGGTCTTATAAAAGACGATTATTAGCTGTAATTGCAAACAAGGGTTATTCCACAAAATATTAACCCTAGGGGTTGAATAATAATTGACCCACACTTTTATGTTGAAAATTTATTAAAATTTCACTGAGCAACATAACTTGTTGGTTTGTAAGATTTATGCATCTGTTAATAAATCCTGCTCTTGTTTGAAGTTTGCAGGCTCTAACTTATTTGCATCTTACCTGCTAAATCTGCAGGGGGTTGAATACTACTTGTAGGCACTGTATGTGGCCCTCAATAATCTTTCCTGCGGCCCCTGGGCAGATTCCCAGTGGACAGCAGTGCTTAGGCGGCAGCCGTGTCTTGCTGGCTGCTGGCCTTTAAATCTCGCATACAATACACGGCCACCAACCTGGAAGGAGCCCATACATTCTAGGCTCAACCATGCATACACTGGAGGACATATTTTGTGGGCGTTCTGCTCTCCTCTGGTCCCACAGAAGAGGAGCGGCTGCCCCAGCGTGCCTCAGGTTTCTGCCCCCAGGCCTGTCTGAGCCCCTTCAGCCTCCCCAGGCCCGCGTCCGCGCCCCTCCAGCCTCTCCAGGCCCGGGTGCACGCCCCTCCAGCTCCCCAGGCCCGTGTGTGCGCCCCTCCAGCCGCCCCAGGCCCGGCCGAGTGCATTCCTCTCCAGCCTCCCCAGGCCCGGGTGCGCTCCTCTCCAGCCACCCCAGGCCCGTGTGCGCTCCTCTCCAGCCACCCCAGGCCCATTTGCGCTCCTCTCCAGCCTCCCCAGGCCTGTGTGCGCTCCTCTCCAGCCTCCCCAGGCCTGTGTGCGCTCCTCTCCAGCCTCCCCAGGCCCGTGTGCGCTCCTCTCCAGCCTCCCCAGGCCCATGTGCGCTCCTCTTCAGCCTCCCCAGGCCTCCGTGCGCTCCTTACTAGCATCTCCAGGCCTCTGTGAGCTCCTCTCCAACCTCCCCAGGCCTCTGTG
Source organism: Anomaloglossus baeobatrachus (assembly GCF_048569485.1). Classification (NCBI taxonomy): domain Eukaryota; kingdom Metazoa; phylum Chordata; class Amphibia; order Anura; family Aromobatidae; genus Anomaloglossus; species Anomaloglossus baeobatrachus. The sequence goes on from NC_134356.1 coordinate 220,169,577, forward strand.
AGCTGCTCTCCAGCCTCCCCAGGCCTCTGTGAGCTGCTCTCCAGCCTCCCCAGGCCTCTGTGAGCTGCTCTCCAGCCTCCCCAGGCCTCTGTTCGCTGCTCTCCAGCCTCCCCAGGCATCTGTTCGCTCCTCTCCAGCCTCCCCAGGCCTCTGTGCGCTCCTCTCCAGCCTCCCCAGGCCTCTGTGCACTCCTCTCCAGCCTCCCCAGGCCTGTGTGCGCTCCTCTCCAGCCTCCCCAGGCCTGTGTGCGCTCCTCTCCAGCCTCCCCAGGCCCATGTGCGCTCCTCTCCAGCCTCCCCAGGCCCGTGTGCGCTCCTCTCCAGCCTCCCCAGGCCCGTGTGCGCTCCTCTCCAGCCTCCCCAAACCTGTGTGCGCTCCTCTCAGCCTCCCTAGGCCCGTGTGCACTTCTCTCCAGCCTCCCCAGGCCTCCGTGCGCTCCTCTCCAGCCTCCCCAGGCCTCCATGCGATCCTTTTTAGCCTCCCCAGGCCTCTGTGAGCTCCTCTCCAGCCTCCCCAGGCCTCTGTGCGCTCCTCTCCAGCCTCCCCAGGCCTCTGTGTGCTCCTCTCCAGCCTCCCCAGGCCCGTGTGCACTCCTCTCCAGCCTCCCCAGGCCTCTGTGCGCTCCTCTCCAGCCTCCCCAGGCCTCTGTGCGCTCCTCTCCAGCCTCCCCAGGCCTCTGTGCGCTCCTCTCCAGCCTCCCCAGGCCTCTGTGCGCTCCTCTCCAGCCTCCCCAGGCCTCTGTGCGCTCCTCTCCAGCCTCCCCAGGCCTCTGTGCGCTCCTCTCCAGCCTCCCCAGGCCTCTGTGCGCTCCTCTCCAGCCTCCCCAGGCCTCTGTGCGCTCCTCTCCAGCCTCCCCAGGCCTCTGTGCGCTCCTCTCCAGCCTCCCCAGGCCTCTGTGCGCTCCTCTCCAGCCTCCCCAGGCCTCTGTGCGCTCCTCTCCAGCCTCCCCAGCCCTCTGTGCGCTCCTCTCCAGCCTCCCCAGGTCTCTGTGCGCTCCTCTCCAGCCTCCCCAGGCCTCTGTGCGCTCCTCTCCAGCCTCCCCAGGCCTCTGTGCGCTCCTCTCCAGCCTCCCCAGGCCTCTGTGCGCTCCTCTCCAGCCTCCCCAGGCCTGTGTGCGCTCCTCTCCAGCCTCCTCAGGCCTCTATGTGCTCCTCTCCAGCCTCCCCAGGCCTCTGTGCGCTCCTCTCCAGCCTCCCCAGGCCTCTGTGCGCTCCTCTCCAGCCTCCCCAGGCCCGTGTGCGCTCCTCTCCAGCCTCCCCAAACCTGTGTGCGCTCCTCTCAGCCTCCCTAGGCCCGTGTGCACTTCTCTCCAGCCTCCCCAGGCCTCCGTGCGCTCCTCTCCAGCCTCCCCAGGCCTCCATGCGATCCTTTTTAGCCTCCCCAGGCCTCTGTGAGCTCCTCTCCAGCCTCCCCAGGCCTCTGTGCGCTCCTCTCCAGCCTCCCCAGGCCTCTGTGTGCTCCTCTCCAGCCTCCCCAGGCCCGTGTGCACTCCTCTCCAGCCTCCCCAGGCCTCTGTGCGCTCCTCTCCAGCCTCCCCAGGCCTCTGTGCGCTCCTCTCCAGCCTCCCCAGGCCTCTGTGCGCTCCTCTCCAGCCTCCCCAGGCCTCTGTGCGCTCCTCTCCAGCCTCCCCAGGCCTCTGTGCACTCCTCTCCAGCCTCCCCAGGCCTCTGTGCGCTCCTCTCCAGCCTCCCCAGCCCTCTGTGCGCTCCTCTCCAGCCTCCCCAGGTCTCTGTGCGCTCCTCTCCAGCCTCCCCAGGCCTCTGTGCGCTCCTCTCCAGCCTCCCCAGGCCTGTGTGCGCTCCTCTCCAGCCTCCTCAGGCCTCTATGTGCTCCTCTACAGCCTCCCCAGGCCTCTGTGCGCTCCTCTCCAGCCTCCCCAGGCCTCTGTGCGCTCCTCTCCAGCCTCCCCAGGCCTTTGTGCGCTCATCTCTAGCCTCCCCAGGCCCGTGTGCGCTCCTCTCCAGCCTCCCCAGGCCCGTGTGCGCTCCTCTCCAGCCTCCCCAGGCCCGTGTGCGCTCCTCTCCAGCCTCCCCAGGCCTGTGTGCGCTCCTCTCCAGCCTCCCCAGGCCTCCGTGCGCTCCTCTCCAGCCTCCCCAGGCCTCCGTGCGCTCCTCTCCAGCCTCCCCAGGCTTCCGTGCGCTCCTTTCTAGCCTCCCCAGGCCTCTGTGAGCTCCTCTCCAGCCTCCCCAGGTCTCTGTGCGCTCCTCTCCAGCCTCCCCAGGTCTCTGTGCGCTCCTCTCCAGCCTCTCCAGGCCTATGTGCGCTCCTCTTCAGCCTCCCCAGGCCTATGTGCGCTCCTCTCCAGCCTCCTCAGGCCTCTATGTGCTCCTCTCCAGCCTTCCCAGGCCTCTGTGCGCTCCTCTCCAGCCTCCCCAGGCCTCTGTGCGCTCCTCTCCAGCCTCCCCAGGCCTTTGTGCGCTCATCTCTAGCCTCCCCAGGCCTTTGTGCGCTCCTCTCCAGCCTCCCCAGGCCTCTGTGAGCTCCTTTCCAGCCTCTCCAGGCCTCTGTGAGCTCCTCTCCAGCCTCCCCAGTTCTCTGTGAGCTCCTCTCCAGCCTCCCTAGGCCTCTGTGCGCTCCTCTCCAGCCTCCCCAGGCCTCTGGCAATGTGGGACATTATTGGGCAATGTGGGACATTGTCTTTAATAAAATGGAGCCAGAGATCGTGGTACACGCATGCACGGACTCCAGCACCATTTTAATGAAGACAGAATACTGTGGTATAGAAGATGCGCTGCAATGGTGGTGCTGTGCGATATTCAAATAAAGAAAAGGGGGAAAGCCAGGAGGACGCCAGAGTAGGAATAAATACCAAGGACCCCACCCACAAAGGCCCCGTCCCCGCTGCGCCGGTCAATTAAAGTGCAGGGCATTTATGGAACTTTGATTAAAGATATTTCATCAGCCAAGCATCGGATCTTTCTATAACAGGTATGCCTGGATTCAGCATCTTACTGCCTGTATGCCACTACCTTTACTTTATACAGCAAAATCCTGCTGGTTGGCTCTCTTTAATAGGTTGCAATGTTTTCAAAACTTGGAAGTTATGCAAAAACATTGTGATTTTTGGCATTTACACCCCCGTGTCGGCCAGCTACACCAATTCAAGCATAGGATGCACAACGCAAGGGTGGGAACACTCGTGGTCATGTCCGCCAATCAAATTCATCATAGGTTACATCACTAAAGATGTGTAACTTACTCCAGAAATGTCCACAAAGCAGGTGGATTTTTTTTCCCAAGTATAGGACATTGAAAGAAGGTTTTAAAATTTATTCTGTTTCTCTATAAATTTGTTAACATTTTTTAATGAAAATCTATGTCATCAAATTAAGACTGCACCTCTATGGTTTTTTTTAGAATGGCTGCTGTATGTATCGGATTATAAGATGCACTTTTCCTCCCAAAAATTTGGGAGGAAAATGAGGGGTGCGTCTTAAAATCCAAATATAGCTTTACCTGGGGGGCCTGTCTGTGCGGCAACTGGGTGCGTTCAGGCGGCCGGGTGCCTGTGGCTCCGTGCAAGCAGCAGCCGGGTGCCTGTGGCTGCGAGCGGGCGACAGCCGGGCGTCTGTGGCTGCGTGCGGGCAACAGCCGGGTGCCTGTGGCTGCGTGCGGGCGGCAGCCGGGTGCCTGAAGCTGCATGCGGGCGTCAGCTGGGTGCCTGTCTGTGTCGGCTGCCTCTCTGTGCGGGTGGGCGAGCGGCCTGCTGGCTGCCACTCTGCGCGTGTGGGCGGCTGTGCGGCAGCTTTTCCAGTGTGTCCGCGGTCCCAAATTCAAATGATGGCGCCGGGAGTCAGCACGTGCGCAGATGGAGCCCTTGGATGAGAGCTCCATCTGCGCATGCGCCGCTCCAGGCACCATCATTTGAACCAGGACCGCGGACACTGGGACACTCACCGCACAGGCCAGCTGCAACACTTACCCGTCACCGCTGCTGCTGCCACTACTGACCCGCTGCACCTGCTGCCACGGACGACGACGCACCTGCCGTCACTGACCCGCCGCGCCTGTTGCCACTGGCCTGCCACCCCTGCTGCCACGGATGCTGCTGCCACGGACCCGCCACGGACAGATCATTTTTCGGGATCTATGGCTCAGTGATGGCTTATTTTTTGCATCTCTAGCTGACATTTTTAACAGTACCATTTTTGCACAGATGCTACGTTTTGATCGCCTGTTATTGCATTTTGTGCAAAATTTGCGGCAACCAAGAAATGTAATTTTGGCGTTTGGATTTTTTTTATACTACGCCGTTTATCGATCAGATTAATTGATTTAATATTTTGATAGATCGGGCATTTCTGAATGCGGCTATACCAAACCTGTATATTTTTTCTTTTTTTAACTCTTTAATTTTCAATGGGGCAAACATGGGGTGATTTGAACTTTTTAGGGTTTTTTTCCTTTTTTTTTTTAAGACTTTTGTTTTCCAATTTTATTAGACCCCCTAGGGGACTATAAAGATCAGCAGTCTGATTGCTCATTTATTTCTGTAGATCAGAGTAGCATTGCTGTGATCTGCAGAACAGCAGCTCTCCTCTCACACACGGACCTCTGACCAAACTCTGATGACTCTCATGGAAAATACTAATGAAACTTGGATCAACCACTGAGGACTCTTATCTCTTTTAGGGTAAGTTCACACAGTGCGTTTTTCGCGGCGTTTTTGCACAGTTTTCGGGTGCGTTTTTGCTCAGAAAACTGCATGACTTTGCTTCCCCAGCAAAGTCTATGAGTTTTCAATTTTGCTGTCTGCACACAGCGTTTTTTTTCAGCTGCGTTTTTGTGGTGCCACAAAAACGCAGCATGTCAATTATTCCCGCGTTTTTCACTGCGCTTTTCATCCATTGAGTGCAATGGGATGTTGAAAGACGCAATGAGAAACGCAAATAGGTGCGTTTTGGTGCATTTTAGTGCATTTCTAAGACCAAAAACGCAGCTATAAACGCAGGAGGTGGGTAGTAAAGTGACATGTACAGGAAGAGGATTCCTTCTGTCAGTAAATACAGAAGAGTGAATCCTCCCGGTACTGTCACCGCCGCTTCCACCTCCCGTCCTGTGCATGTATGCTCCCGTACGGCGTCATGTACGGGCAGGAGGTGGAAGCAGCTGCGAAATCAAAAGTGAACAGTAGAAAAAAAAAAAGTCATACTCACCTGTTTGCAGAGTCCCGGTGCCATGCCCGCTCCCATCCCCTCCCGGTACCCGCCGCTCCGGGTGTGTGCAGTCTCCCCGGGTATGTATGCCTGCAGGATGCAGGACCATGCGATGGATCACCTGATGCAGTCACCTGACGCATCAGCTGATCATAAGTCTCGGGGTGACGCCAGCAGCCGGCCGGTTTAACCTATAAGCGGATGCGTCAGGAGACTTCATCCCTGATTACCGGCAGCTCCTGCAGCGATCGGACGGGATCAGACTCCGCTGCAGGAGCTGCCGGTAATCATCACATAAGTGAGTATTTTTTCTTTTTTTTTCTTTTGCACCAATGCATCTGCTGATTGTATAAACGGCTTTTATACAATCAGCTGATGTGTGATGTGATTCAGGCACTTGATCCTGACACATCATCTGATCGCTTTGCCTTCCAGCAAACTGATCAGATGATTGGACGGCGTGGGACCCTTGACCCAGGATTACTGCGGAGGGGGGTTCTTTATTTCAATAAAGATGGAGTCACTAATTGTGTTGTGTTTTATTTCTAATAAAAATATTTTTCTGTGTGTTGTGGTTTTTTTATCTTTACTAGAAATTCATGGTGGCCATGTCTAATATTGGCGTGACACCATGAATTTCGGGCTTAGGGCCAGCTGATAATATACAGCTAGCCCTAACCCCATTATTACCCAGTGAGCCACCCGGCATCAGGGCAGTTGGAAGAGTTGGATACAGCTCCAGAAGATGGCGCTTCTATGAAAGCGCCATTTTTTGGGGTGGCTGCGGACTGCAATTTGCAGCTGGGGTGCCCAGAAAGCTTGGGCACCCTGCACTGTGGATTCCAATCCCCAGCTGCCTAGTTGTACCCGGCTGGACACAAAAATTAGGCGAAGCTCACGTCATTTTTTTTTTTAATTAAAAGGGCTTCTCTATATTTTTGGTTCCCAGCCGGGTACAAATAGGCAGCTGGGGGTTGGGGACAGCCCGTACCTGCCTGCTGTACCCGGCTAGCATGCAAAAATATGGCGAAGCCCACGTCATTTTTTTTGTTTGGGGGGCAAAGAAATCCTGCATACAGTCTTGGAAGGAGGTTGCTGAGCCTTCTAGTTCGACAGCTGCTGTCTGCTGTCCTGCATACACTATTGGATAGAGGATGCTGAGCCTTGTAGTTCTGCAGCTGTCTGCTCTCCTGCATACACTAGTGGAGAATGAAGAACATATTGAAGAAGGAAATGACATCAGACCTTTTTTTTTTGTTCACTGATAAAAAACGCATAAAGACGCAGTGAGCAAAAACGCAGCAAACCGCAGCAATAAACGCACCAAATCGCGGCAAAACGCTCGCGTTTTTGCCGCATTTTTTTTAAGGCGGGTGCGTTTTTGTGAGTTTTTTGCCGCAAAAAACGCACAAAAACACAGCGTAAAAAAAACGCAGTGTGTGAACCTAGACTTAAACATTTTTCTTCTATCTACTGGCTAACACAGAACAAAGATGAATTTTACCAGGATGAAATTTGGAGAGTTTTTTGTGTTTGAGAAAAATCACTGACGTGTGAAGGAGGAATCAGATACCGCAAATTTGTTGCAGGTGGATGACTCTTGATATATTTAGCACATCTCAAGCAGCGTTCACACCAGTGACTAAATCTACTCCAGCCATCAGCTGATACAGACATCTGCTATATTTATGCCAATTTCTGCTGCAAGGTGAAGGGGATCTATTGGGCTTTGATTTGTCTGTAAAGCTTTTGCTTCATATCTTAATGTAAATAATTTTATGCCAAAACAGACAAAAGTTTTGTCTACTGGCAAACCCAAAAAATATTTGATTTTGGTGCACAGAGGCTTCTTCATCAGGCAATTTTTCAAATTAAACAAAAGTTAATTTCCGGATTATCGGCTGATTAAATAGGCCACCACTCACCCGACTGAGGAGCAAAAAGTTGTCCATCGGGCGACAGATGATTGTGCTGATGATTGTCTTGTGCTAGAGTTATTCAGAATCGATTCACAGGATCCGATCTATTGAGCTCATCAGTAATCGGAGAATCATCAGTAATCTGAAAGCCCTGAGATCCACGGAGGAAGGAGACGGTTCTCAGGGCATCCAGCAGCCACAGATTACTCACATGGCCGATATACTGGGTTATACAAATCGATTTGTACCAACTGTATCTTGTGCGCCTGGAAGTGCAATGATTGGCCGATCTAGAAAGACCATTAAATGACAGACGATCGACTGGATGTGGCCGCTCAGCGGTCGTTTAACAGACATGATCGGCCATTGTAAGCACACTATGCTTCCCACTGCCTATAAGACTGTATGCAGATGAGAACAACTGGACTCATCATTTCCATAGCTCACAATTACTGGCTGATCGGCCACCAGTGATACACTTTAGATTAGGGCTAAACAGTGGCATGTGCGGGCGACATCTAGATCATGCACCTCATTGCTACATTGAAAGACAAATGTTTGCAAATGTGTTTGATTTTCTGTTTTTCTTTATTGCAGGAAAATAAAGGCAACGACAGAAAGTTATATTTATAATATTCTACCTTTTATTACTGCCATATTTACTATACTTATAAATGTGAGGTTCTTAGTGCACATTTTAACCAAATTGTGCAAGCCCATCTGCCAACGACAAGGCGACCTCATCAGATGGGGCCCTACACTAACCTATTTATTGTATTTATAATATTCTTCCTCTTATCCTAGTAACCTATTCATTACTATTACAATATTATTATACTTATTATTAGTATCATTACTCTAGTACTAGAGTACTAGAGTACTACTACTCACTAGAATTAAAGCTGTTGATCCAGAAGAAGGCAAAAAAACCTCCGGACACATTCAGCCAATTTGTGTCAAGGGGAAAAATTCCTTCTCGACCCCGGGAAAAGGCGATCAGTCCGAGATCAATCCTGCTGGTGCCTAATAATGTGTTATGTTATTATTAGATTATTCCTAATAATAAATGTAATATTATCATTTATATTACTATTATTTTTTTAAATACTATTTCATGCTTTTTAACTTATTCTTTTTAATATTATAATTATTATTACTAATATTTCGATCATTTCTTTATTTGCTATTAATTAGATCCCTATTCCTAAAGCTGTTGATCCAGAAGAAGGCAAAAAACCCTGGACACATTCAGCCAATTCATGTCACAGGGTAAAAATTCCTTCTTGACCCCTGGAAAAGGCGATCAGTCCGAAAATCCTGGATCAAATCTGACAGTACCTAATAATGTGTTATGTTACTATTGTATTATTCCTAATAATAATGTAATATTATCATTTATATTACTATTTTTTTTAAATACTATTTCTATGCTTTTTAACTTATTCTTTTTAATATTATAATTATTATTACTAATATTTCTATTATTTCTTTATTTTCTATTAATTAGATCCCTATTCCTAAAGCTGTTGATCCAGAAGAAGGCAAAAAACTCTGGACACATTCATCCAATTCATGTCACAGGGTAAAAATTCCTTCTCAACCCCTGGAAAAGGCGATCAGTCCGAGAACCCTGGATCAAATCTGACAGTACCTAATAATGTGTTATGTTATTATTATATTATTCTTAATAATAATGTAATATTATCATTTATATTATTATTTTTTTTTAAATACTATTTCTATTCTTTTTAACTTATTATTTTTAATATTATAATTATTATTACTAACATTTCTATTATTTCCTTATTTGCTATTAAATAGATCCATATTCTTAAAGCTGTTGATCCAGAAGAAGGCAAAAACCCTTGGACACATTCAGACAATTTGTGTCTCAAGGGGAAAAATTCCTTCTCGACCCCGGGAAAAGGCGATCAGTCCGAGGACCCTGGATCAAATCCCCTAATACCTATTATTGATATACTAATTATTCTAGTCATTACTATAAATATGGTAAAATTATTATTACTATTATTATTATTATTATTACTATTATTTATGCTATGTTTGTTGCTATTTTACTGATCATATTACTATTCTATTATTATTCTACTTTGTCATTTTTTATTCTAGATATTTTTGGATTATTGCTATTTTTATTATTACTATTATTACTAACATTTGTATTGATATTTTACTAAAATTATAACTTGGATTCCTATTCTTAAAGCTGTTGATCCAGAAGAAGGCAAAAACCCTTGGACACATTCAGCCAATTTGTGTCTCAAGGGGAAAAATTACTTCTCGACCCCGGGAAAAAGCGATCAGTCCGAGGACCCTGGATCAAACTTGCTGAGATTATTTTTATTTCTCTAATTATCATTATTATACATTTAATGTTAGTTACTGCTCTTATTATATTATTATGGATAGATAGATGGATGGATAGATAGATAATGGATAGATAGATAGATAATGGATAGATGAATAGATAGATAGTTAGATAATAGATAGATGTATAGATAAATGGATAGATGATAGATAGCTAGATAGATAAAAAATGATAGATGGATAGATGGATGGATAGATGGATGGATAGATAGATAGATAGATAGATAGATAGAGGGATAGATAGATAATTTTTCCCCAAAGCTATGAGACCATTGTCATAGTCTTGAGGAAATTCAACTACCGGTATTTTTTAATGTATTATATACAGAGTGTCAGTCTTTATATAATACCATATAGATGGAATTATTATAGGCATGTGTCCAGCCTCCTCCACCCCTTAATAGCTGGCCATCACTCACCTATTTATTTCCCTCTTAACCAACACAGCACTATAGGTGTTAGTGCTGTTATGGATGAGATGAAATGTAATCACCGGTAAAAAAAATTGTAGTGTTTCACACATGCCTATAATTGAGATGGAGAGCACATGTTTTGGTGCTTCTACTTACCACCAGCATTTGTCCAAACCTACCAGCTTCTCTGTTATGCAGTGGTCAGCCCATGTCAGTCTTCTCCACATAGCTCTTCCACTGTTACTTCTCACTTTATCCCTGCAGGTGTCCTTGGCAAATACTGAAGACTTCTTGACAGCATTGTGGCAACCACTCTGCAAGTTCTTCAATTCCCATGGACTTCATTAATTTCATATGGTGTTATATCTAATAGAGTAAAAAATGCAGAACATTTATACATTTTCTACAACACTACACATTCATATGTACTCATTAATCCACACATACAGTGCCGTGAAAATGTTTGTAGGTCATGAACGTTTCTACATTTTTTCACATTTCACCCACAAACATAAATGTATTTTATTGGGACTTTATGTGATATGCCAACACATAGTAGCAAGCATCACCTCGAGAATGCTATCCCCACTGTCAAACATAGCAGTGGCAGCATCATGCTGTGGGAAGACTTTATTCAGCAGGGACAGGAAAGTTGGTCAACTTGTTTCAAAGATGAATGGAACTAAAGGCCCAGTCACACACAACGACTTACCAGCGATCCCGAAAATGATGCGACCTGATAGGGATCACTGGTAAGTCGCTGGGAGGTTGCTGGTGAAATGTCACACAGTCAGACCTTACCAACGATGCAGGAACGATACAGGTCACTGTAGCGACCTGTATAACGATCTCAGCAGTCACTGTGACCCTGTCACAGTGTCAAACACAGCGATGTGTCCTGCCCAGCAGGAGATCGCCTTTGAAGAAAATGGCCTGGACTATTCAGCAACGACTAGAGATCTCACAGCAGGGGCCTGATCGCTGGTAGGTGTCACACATAACGAGATCGCTAACGGGATTGCTACTGCATCACAGAAACTGTGACTAAGCAGCGATCTCGCTAGCGATCTCATTATGTGTGACGGTACCTTAAATCTAGTGTAACCCTGGAGTAAAACCTGTTAGAGGCTGCAAAAGACTTTAGACTGGGTTATAGGTTCACCTTCCAGAAGGACAATGATCCTAAACACACTGCCAGAGCTACAATGGAATGGTCTATATTCATGTGTGTGAATATCCCAGTCACAGTCCAGACCTAAATCCCAGTGAGACACTGTAGTAAGACTTGAAAATTGCTGTTCACAGACGCCTCCATCCAACCTCACTGAGCTAGAGATAGTTTGCAAAGAAGAACAGACAAACATTTCAGAATCTAGATGTGCAAAGCTGGTAGAGACATCCCCCAAAAGACTTACAGCATTAATAGCAGCGAAAGGTGGTCCTACAAAACTCAAAGGGGATGAAGACAAATTCACATTATAATTTTCAGATTTAAATGTTAAAAATACTAAGAAAGCCATGGAACATTTTCTTTACACTTCATAAATACTTGCTACTTTGTGTTGTTGTATCACATAAAATCCCCATAAAATACATTTAGGATTGTGGGGTAACATGAAACACATGGAAGAGTTCACAGGACATGAATACATTTTCAAGGCACTGTATAAAAGACCCTGCATTTGTTCTTTTAGTACATATTCTAGCCATTATTTGTATGGCTAGATCAGTGACCCATTATTTACCAATATGCTTTTCTCCGATATTTGATAAAAAATTAAGATGAAGATGTGTCCTACTTTGATCCATGTGGTGGATCAAACTCACCACCAGAAGACTATGGCCCAGTGATACAGCCATGGGCTGTCTATATTATACTGTTTAAGGGGTAGGAGAAGATATGAGAATGATTTATTTCACATGGACGAAACATGGGTCTAGTGCACTGAAAAATACAAGGACCGTTTTTTACTTATGAAAAAAAAAATGCATTTACTAAAATTGCACATTTGCAACAACAATAAAGATGATGAAGTTCCTCAACACTCCACGACACAAACAGTGCCACCACTTTCTACAACACCACTCTCAGATCAGCTATTGATTCAGTTGCTCCTCTTGTGCATGGCAGAGTGAGACGAATCAATAGACAGCCCTGGCACAACAGCCTCACTAAAAAGCTTCGGCAAGTGTCTAGGGCTGCAGAGCGGTGCTGGAAGAAAACGCACTCTCAGGAAGACTTCACCACATTCAAAAATGCAATTCACACATTTCGCTTGGCCCTTACCTCTGCTACACAGGATTACTTCAGAAACCTCATATCCTCTTTAACACACAACCCCAAGCAGCTATTTAATACTTTTAACTCCCTCCTTCGCCCACCGCTGCCCCCTCCAACCTCCCTCATCTCCGCAGAAGAATTTACTACACATTTCAAAGAAAACATCTACCAAACCAGACAAGACTTTTCTGCTCAACCACCACAACCCCTTCATATAACAGACCACTGCCCCTCCCCCATAAACTTCCTCCCCACCATCACCGAAGGAGAGCTTGCACATCTTCTCTCAAAAGCGCACCTCACCACCTGCGCACTTGACCCCATCCCATCCCACCTCCTCCCCAACCTCACCACTATCCTTATTCCCGCCTTAACCCATCTCTTCAACCTATCTTTAACAACTGGTACCTTCCCTTCTGCCTTTAAACATGCAACAGTCACATCCATCCTAAAGAAACCTTCCTTCGACCCAACCTCTACTATCAGCTATCGCCCCATATTACTGCTCCTGTTTGCCTCAAAACTCTTGGAACAACATGTCCATGCTGAACTTTCCTCCCATCTCTCCTCTAACTCTCACTTTGACAACCTACAGTCCAGCTTCCATACACATCATTCCACTGAAACTGCCCTGACTAAAATCACAAATGACTTACTTACTGCCAAAGCTAACAACCACTTCTCTATACTCCTACTTCTAGACCTGTCCTCAGCCTTTGACACTGTCGACCACTCCCTGCTACTACAGATCCTCTCTTCTCTTGGTGTCAGAGACCTCGCCCTCTCTTGGATCTCTTCATACCTTTCCAACCGCACTTTTAGTGTCTCCCACTCCCACACAACCTCTTCATCCCGCCATCTCTCTGTTGGCGTCCCTCAAGGCTCTGTCCTGGGACCCTTACTCTTTTCCATCTATACATTTGACCTGGGACAACTCAAAGTCCCACGGCTTCCAGTACCACCTATATGCCGATGACACTCACATCTACCTCTCTGGTCCAGATGTCACTTCTCTGCTTTCCAGAATCCCAGAGTGCCTATCGGCTATATCTTCCTTCTTTTCCTCTCGCTTCCTAAAGCTCAATGTGGCCAAAACTGAACTGATCATCTTTCCTCTGTCTCACCTACACTTTCTACCTGATCTACCTATTACAATAAATAACATTACGCTCTCACCAGCACCCAAAGTTCGGTGCCTCGGAGTGACCTTTGACTCTGCCTTGTCCTTCATACCACACATCCAATCCCTCACCACCTCCTGCCGTCTTCAACTCAAAAATATTTCCAGAATCCGTCCTTTCCTCAATTCTCAATCTACAAAAATGCTAGTGCATGCTCTCATAATCTGCCACCTTGACTACTGCAACATCCTCCTTTGTGGTCTCCCTGCTTACACGCTTGCCCCTCTCCAGTCCATCCTTAATTCTGCTGCCCAAATGATCCACCTCTCTCCTCAATACCACCCTGCATCTCCTCTCTGCAAATCCCTCCATTGGCTCCCAATCTTCCATCGTATCCAATTCAAACTACTAACACTGACCTACAAAGCCATCCTTAATCTGTCTCCTCCATATATCTCTGAACTAATCTCTCGCTACACTCCAAAACGTAATCTCCAGTCCTCCCAAGATCTCCTGCTCTCCTCCTCTCTCATTCGCTCCTCATGCAACCGACTCCAAGACTTCTCCTTAGCATTCCCAGTCTCCTGGAACTCGCTGCCTCAACACATCAGATTATCTACTACACTTGCAAACTTCAAACGGAACCTAAAAACTCATCTGTTCAGAAATGCCTATAGTCTTCAATGACCCCACTGCCCCACCACCATGCAGAGCTGCCGCCCCACCACCATGCGGAGCTGCAACCCCACCACCGTGCGGAGCTGCCGCCCCACCACCGTGCAGAGCTGCCGCCCCACCACCGAGCGGAGCTGCCGCCCCACCACCATGCGGAGCTGCCGCCCCACCACCATGCGGAGCTGCCGCCCAACCTACACCCCACCTACTGTCTCCTCCCCAAAATCCTTTAGAATGTAAGCCCGCAAGGGCAGGGCCCTCTTCCCTCTGTACTAGTCTGTCTATTGAAACTTGTATATGTATTCTGTATGTAACCCCCTTCTCATGCACAGCACCATGGAATCAATGGTGATCTATAAATAAATAATAATAATAATAATAATAATAATACATTGTTTTAGGAAACATAAAAAGACTACATCATATGGTAATATGTTGCTGTCAATAGACTATACCTGTGTCCATTCTTCTGCCCTCATCTTCTCCTAGGGGCTCAGGAGGGCAGCTGCCTCAGATGACTTTAGAGGGAGTGTCAGAGAAGGTCTTCAAGTTGACAAATGAAAACCCTTGGAATTCGGCCTGGTCTTTAGATGACAATTGGCACTTTCTGGCCTCTGCTGCCTCCATGGTTTTCAGATGGAACTTTCTGGGTTGATGAAGAGGCTTAGTTGGCTGCAAAGAAAAGTTAGAGAGGTTTATCATAATGACTATTACCATACTGATACAAAGTAATTAAAAAATAGGAATATCAAAAGTTTTCACATTAAAAAGGATCAGTGACTGAGAGCTAAAATATCCTTGTGTTTATCAACAACCCCTTTGAGTATGGGGTGCGCGTGTACTGGGCGCGTATATGAAGCAGGCAAAGGGATGAGCCATACACAGCAAATGACTGCTGTAATTAGATAGCATCTGCTCGTAACAGCAATATGAAATACCTCCAATCACCGCAGTTTAACTATTTAAATGTCACTGTCATCCACTCACAGTGGCATTTAAACAGCGCGATTGACGGTGCCCACCAGCCACTCGAGACATGATCAAATGCAGCGGATGGTAGCTGCCATCTTGATACTCCTTTGAGACACAACTGTATGTTGAGTTCAATGAAGACATCTTTTTATACTATATACTGCAATACTGTATTATTGCAGTATATATTATAATTGAGTAAATTATTGCAGGTTAAAGTCCTCATGGAGAATGAAAAAATAGGGCAAAAAAATCTATGTTTTAAAAAATTATAACAAGAATAAAATAATATAAATGTGTCAATTGCCCCCCGTTCCCAGTGTTAAAATAAACTACTAAAACAAAATAATAATAATAATAATAATTAGAAAGTTCCCATCATTGGCATCACTGAGTTCATAAGTGTCAGGTCTTTCAAAATATACATTTGTGTAAAATAAACTTCCTAAAATCACTTCTCAAAAAACTATGGTAGAATTTCAGATTATCTCAATTTTATCCCACTTAATTTTTTTCTTGTTTTGTAGTAGAAAATAGAATAAAATGAATGGTCTCATTCTATAGTACAACTTGTCACAAGATGTGTATGGCCATATTGAAGGACAAATAAAATCTTCTGGCTCTTGAAGGAAAAGGAAAGAAAAAAACAAAAGTGTAAAAATGAAAAATCTTCCAGGTCCTGAAGGGATAAAGGTTTACGTCCTGCATTTACTAGAGACTAAACGGCATATTCTTATATACATAATACTTTGTTACAATTTCCATACATTTACTTACTTTAGGGACGTGTGGTGGGGGCATCCTAAGGGCTTCCACAGAGACCCAGTCAATACGCTGGAAGAACGGGTGCTTCCTGATGTCTCCATTGACTCCTAAGCGCTTGGCGGGATCTCTCAGGAGGAGTTGTTTTATGATGTCCTTTGCGCCGGAGTTGGTCTCATAAAAGAGTCTTGGATCATATTGACACTCACCGGTAATCATTTTATTCAAGATGACTCCAAATGAATACCAGTCCACTCCGGCATTATACTCCTCCTTGGCCAGCATCTGTCATAATACAGACAACAATTATTAAGTGGCTAAAACATAATTATATCCTATATGTCCCTGCAATATTCTATTCTAGATTTCCACATTTTTATTTCTAATGTCTTCCCAAAATTAATAACGTAATCACATCAGTAAACAGTAGGTAAAATCTATTCCTCTTACCTCAGGAGCAATGAAGCCTTCAGTCCCAGCGTAGTCGGTGGCTGTTCGGTCTCCAAACATGTTGTCAAGGGAGAGACCGAAATCTGTGATCTTTACATGGCCCGTTTTAGCCACCAGGATGTTCTCGGGCTTGAGGTCTCTGTGGATGATGCCCTTGGAGTGGAGATACTGGATGCCACACACGAGCTCGGCGGCATAGAATCTGAGAAATGAAAATAATAATTAATATGATGACCCGAGGAGTACACAAAACACCTTAATATAGTCTGTCATTAGTTTATATTAGCATCAATGGATTGGTCAATTTCATAATTGTGCTATGGCATCTGCGGGGCTTCCTTATTCATTTCACAAACATATTATTGTGTCTATTCAAGGGGATAAACACCTTATGTGAACCGCTCGTCGAATGTCCTGGTCTCCTGATTTTCAGCTCCTGACTGACATTCAGTTCCTGGGGCTATTATACTATAAAAGAGAACCTTTCAGGTAAGGTCCAGGCAGTAAGTGTGGAGGGAATGTCAGCAGAGCTGAGTTTAACTGTGTCAGAATACAAATCCTTCTATCTGCTCTCTTCCGCTCATAGCACTGTCACTTCTGCACAACAGACATTGTGAATACTGACACCTTTGACCACCCCATGTTGTGGTGGAAGGAGCAGTACAGAAGTGGTGACAATAACTGCCAGGACTTTATCTGAATGATGTTAGTCATCTGTGCTCTACACAGCACTTCCTAATCATGCAGGAAGTTAGACCAGGACATCAAGGCTGTACCATTACATCTCACGTACTGAGAAATATGTCTAAGCTATAGTTGGAGCATGTTCCTCTTTCTGCCTGAGTGTTGCTGACTGCTTATGATTGGTCATCATCATAGAGGGAGAAGAACTACACACCCACCAGTGAAAACTGATAACGCCCAGTTGGACTTAAAGAAAATTAACTCATTAGATACCAAACATATTGGCATTTAACATTTCTGCAATGGAGAGGCAAAACTAAAATAAAAAAGTATGCTACTCGGCACCCACTATTACTTTGTGTGTTCTGTGCAAAATGAAAAATTTGATGAAATGTGCACTACACTTATTTTGGTTCATACCTTTTATACTTTTGGTGGCAGCCTATCCACTATTTCCATGGGTTGGATTTACTGCCAAACAATCATGCCACCATCAACAATGGTAAATAATCATTAAAGTAATTACCTCTGATGTGTAAAGTCCTTTCCCATCTAGTTTATTTAACACTGAGCCCAGGTCACTGGCAGACATATCGCCGATGCAGCCCGTGCAGTCGCTCAGGGGCCACAAGTGGGAGGGGGCCCCTAGAGCCTGAAAACATGTGTTAATTTCCACTGCAGGCAGCAGCTTTGAACACTAACAGGAGAAGTAGGGACCCGATCAGCTGACCGTATATGATTATGCCTAGCTGACATGGGCCCCTTCCTCACCTGTTAGAGGCCTGTAGGAGCGATGACTCATCTCTGAAGAAGCTGCCTGCCGCGCAGAGGAAAGAAGACTGTGTCTGAGGCAGAAAGAGGCTCTGCCCAAAGCTCTGTCTGCAGTAGAGAGGCCTCTGCTGGATACAAACATGGCTCCCTGCCTCCCATGCTGTCCTCATCATTGCTGAGCTGCTCTCACTCTCCTGCATTGAAATTACTGCAGGAAGACACAGCAGTTGAACCCCAAGAGAAAAGTAGGCTGCACAACAGAGAAGATACAAGTGCATGCTCCAAACGGCCATCCTGGGCACCATGTGCAATCATCTGCAGCGAGGGTGAGTTCATGTGTAATGTGTGCACCTCTGTCTATCTATCTATCTTTGATTCTATCTATGATTCTATCTTTCCATCTATCTACCTACCTATCCCTCTATCTATCGCCTATCTATTCATCTATGATTCTATCTATCATCTATCTATGATTCTTTCTATGATTCTATCTATCTATCTACAATATCTATCTATCTATCTATTTATCTATGATTCTATCTAGCTATCCCTTTATCTATCTATCTATCTATGATTCTATCTATCTATATATTGTGGTGCGGTACTGGATGGCAGGTATATTTCATCTGGCAAAATGCAATCCTGCTGGAGCTCTGGCTGGAAAAAGCAGAACTCTGGTGTGGAAACCTTCTGATTATCCGAGTTTTCAAGGCAACACCCGACAAAAACAGCTGCAGTAATTAGGAAGGCATAAGGTGCTTGGTGTTCAGTGCATATGAGTAGAGAGCTGGGGATCTCAGTGTGTTACTGGACTTCGAGGAGAGAACTGCCATCTCACACTACCGGGCAGTGTTTGTATGGGATTATATTTAAGAGACTGGTAACCTACCCAGGCACCAGTCCTGTGGAACAAACAGGACTGAGGGAATGGATTTTCTTGTTGTTTGTTTTTCCTTTGGAATTGCTGACCGTCACCGTAAGTGTGAATAAAACCCTTATGTTATTGCACTATATGTCTGTGTGAGCCTCTTCTTTACTGCATCCCGACCTGAGCAAATCTCTACAGTTGGTGGAGAATGCGGGTATTGCAGTGAGGCCAGCGTTCTATTTTTTTACTCCTGCTGTGGATTTTTTTTTTCTGCTGGCTGGTCACCAGTAGATGTCCTGGATGAAAGTGGTGGTGCAGACTCAGTCCAGGACAGCAGCAGAGATGGAGGTCGCAATAAAAGCACTGCTAGCCACTACGCAACAGCAGCAGGCCGCCATGCAGCAGCAACAGGTCTTTAATCAGCAGCAGCAAGAGACCAATCAGCTGTTGCTAAGGCGTGTTATGTCTGCATCTGCAGCGGGAGTTACCCGGGAATCCATGAGGTCCAGAAGGCGGTCCGTGCAGAGATACCTAAAATGGAAGAAACGGATGACGTCGAGGCGTACTTGGAGACCTTTGAGAGAGTTGCCGAGTGAGAGAGGTTGCCAAAGGACCAATGGGACAAAATTGTTGCTCCGTTTCTGGCACCAGGACTGATGAAAGCCTACAATGACATTCCGGTGGAGCAGACCGACTACGCCATCGCCAAGGGTGAGATACTTGCACGTATCGGGGTGCATGTATTAGTCTGGGCCCAGCGCGTGCATCAGTGGGAGTTTAACCCTTCCAAGCCGGCAAGGTCCCAGTACTATGACTTGTTGCATACCATCCAAAAGTGGTTACAGCCGGAGGAACTGACTCCTGCCAAGATGGTGGATCGACTTGTGGCGGATAAATTTTGGAGGGCTTTGTCGCGCTCCCTCCAAGACTGGATTGGTCATGTGTCCCTTAGTAATGCGCCGCTCATGGTAGATCACATAGAGCGATATGCAGCTACCAAGGAACTCCAAGGTGGGCCTCTCCGAAAGGGGGCAGGACCGTTCCCTAAGTCCCCAACTCTGACCCGCCGAGCGGAGCTCAGGAGGGCCCCTCCAGACCATTTTGGGATTGAGCAGGGCCTCGTTGTCTGCTGGCGATGCCAGGAGCCAGGTCATGTAAGGGCTGATTGTCGTAACATGGCAGAGCCAATGGACGTGAACTTTGGATTCCGACAGTCCCTGTATGCGACGAAACTCTGCGCCACTGGCACCCCGGAGGGTTCCAACAATGGACACTTATGTCATGTGAGTGTGGATGGTACCTCAGCTGTGGCTCTTCTGGACTCAGGGAGTCTCGTGACTCTGGCGCGAGGCAACCTGGTGCCTTCCAGTGATTACACTGGATTGAAAGTGGAGGTCCTGTGAATCCACGGAGACTTAAAAGACTATCCTACTGCTCTAGTCATGATAAGTACACCTGCGGGGAGGTGGTGTCATGATGTGGGGGTTGCTGAAAATGTACATTATCAGCTGACACTTGGGAGAGATTACCCCTTGTTTTCTGTTTTGTGGTCTCTGAAAGTCCCACATAGTGACCAACCAGCGGCACCAAGACCGACAATGCTGCTTTCTCCCATGGAGGAGCAGGAACCTGGTAGTTCTGAGGAGGAGGTGCTTACAGTGGGGGTGACGTTCACTCAGGGGGGGGTAGCTAGAACAGTCCCCCATAGAAGTTTTGGCCGGGGATGTGCAAGATTTGCCGCCGTGACCTGAATTGTCGGATTTAAATATATCGGGTGACAATTTCGGTACAGCACAAGTCCAAGATCCCACGCTGGCTCATGCACGAGAAAACATACTGTTTATTAATGGGGAGCCACAGCGTTCCAGGGCACATACCGTATGGCCACGATTCGAGATGACACAAAATTTGTTGTACCTGTTAACCCAAATACGGGAAGAAATGGTTGAGCAATTGTTGGTACCCAGGGCATACCATAGGTTGCTAATGGACTTAGCTCATACACATGTGTTGGGGGAACACCTAGGTGACAAGAAAATCCTGGATCGGATCCTGCAGAGGTTTTTCTGGATAGGCATTTTTGAGGAGGTAAAACAATACTGTAATTCCTGTCCGTCTGTCAGGTGACCAGTCCCCAGCCACACTTCTGGAGTCCACTGGTGCCGCTGCCAATTATAGAGGTACCCTTCGAACGCGTGGCTATGGATGTCGTTAGTCCTGTGAACAGGTCTGCTCGTGGACACCAACACATACTGGTGATCCTTGGTTATGCTACTCGGTACCCGGAAGCAGTACCCCTGTGACGTCCTTCCGCTAAACTCATTGCCAAAGAATTGATAAATATATTTTCTCAGGTGGAAATTCCGAAAGAGATTTTGACAGATCAAGGGACTCCATTTATGTCCAAGATTTTGAAGGAACTATGCCGGTTATTCAGTGTAAAGCAGTTGCGCACTTCCGTATATCATCCCCAAACAGATGGTCTAGTAGAAAGATTCAATAAAACCCTTAAAAATATGCTAAAGAGGGCTGTGTCTCAAGATGGGAAAGACTGGGACCTTTTACTGCCTTACCTTTTGTTCGCAGTGTGTGAGGTGCCACAGACCTCCACAGGGTTCTCACCCTTCGAACTGTTGTGCGGCAGACATCCCAGGGGTTTGCTTGACTTCACCAAAGAGGCATGGGAGCAGCAGCCCACTCCACACAAAAGTGTTATCGAGCACATTGCACAAATGCAGGAAAGAATGGAAACAGTCCTCCTGCTAGTCCGGGAACACATAGAGGTGGCACAGCAGGCTCAAGGTCGAGTCTATAATCGAGACGCACGGGTCAGAACCTTTAGTCCAGGGGATCGGGTATTGGCTCTAGTACTCTCATTATAAAGCAAATTTCTCGGCAAATGGCAGGGTCCCTATGACGTTATAGAAAAAAAAGGGCTGGTGAACTCAACCTGGGCGGAGAAAACCTGAGCAGGCATACTATGTGAACCTTCTGAAGCTATGGAAAGATAGGAATCTTCCTGATGAGTATAACCCGCTGCCAGAATTCCCAGCAGAGATGGCTCCATCACCTTCAAGGGTGTCGGAGGGAGCCTCTACCGCAGTAAAGATAGCAGATACTCTGTCGCCTACACAGGCTCAGGAAGTTCGGGAGTTTGTTAGTAGGAATACCGACGTGTATTCCTAACTCCTTGGTCGTACCTCGGTCATCTGCCATGACATTGTCACGGAGCCCCAGGCTAAAGTCAGATTAAGGCCATATCGGGTGCCTGAGGCTCGGCGACAAGCCATCTCGGATGAGGTGAGAAACATGCTACAGTTAGATGTTATTGAGGAATCTCGAAGTGAGTGGGCTAGTCCAATAGTTTTAATACTAAAGCCAGATGGGTCCCTGAGATTTTGTAACGATTTCCATAAATTGAACGAGGTATCCATATTTGACGCATACCCCATGCCGATTTAATCGAATGGTTTGGGTAGGCTTGGTATTTTTCCACACTGAATCTCATGAAGGGGTATTGGCAGGTACCCCTGACCGATGCGGCTAAAGAAAAAACAGCATTTGTGACCCCCGAGGGACTATACCGGTATAAAGTGTTACCCTTTGGTTTGCATGGTGCCCCAGTGATATTCCAGCGCTCCTCCATCCTCATTGGCGATTCACGGCGGCCTATCTCGACTACACTGTTATATCCAGTGCGGATTGGGAGAGTCACTTACCGAAGTTGCAGGTGGTGGTAGACTCCCTCTGACAGGTCGGGTTGACAGCCAACCCAAAAAAATGCTCCATAGGGTTAGAGGAGGCCCAGTACCTGGGGTATGTCATTGGGAGAGGGGTCCCAAAACCGCAAATAAACAAAGTAAAAGGCCATTCAGAATTAGTCCCGTCCCCTCACAGCCAAGTAGGTGAGAGCATTTCTGGGGTTAGTGGGGTATTATAGGCCGTTCATCCCTAATTTGGCTACACTGTCAGCCCCACCAACCGACTGTTTAAAGGGAAAGAAGTCCGTGATGGTCCGCTGGACTGACCAGTTAAAGGAAGCTTTTGTAACAATAAAGGGGGTACTGTCTGGGACACCAGTTCTTATTACTCCCAACTTCACCAAAGGAGTTTCAACCTATAAAAATTCAGGAATCACAGATTATGATATTCAAAGTAGAAATTTATACAAAGTGCCAGTGCAAACAATAAAATTTAATTATATATAGGATAACATATATTTGAATATTGGGAGGGATATAAAGCCGCACCACAAAAGGTAGCACATTTAATGCAAATTCTACAACAGGTTAGAGATGTAGTAAAGCTGGCTGTGATGGTCACATGTCACATATAGCAAACAGATATGTCAAATATCTCTTAACAAGTCATCGAATAGTCAATATCTAACATCTACATGTGATTCCATGAAAATGTGCATCAAAAACTTCCAGGGTACTCTATGTTTAGGACCTACTGCCCCATAAGTATTAGTGTTCCATGGATGTAACCATTTAATTACCTGTGGCCATTAGTAGATCAAATAAGTCCTATGGAGCACTACAAAATGTGCCACGCAAACACCAAGGAGTCTAGGGGCTGTTCTGTCACAAGAGGTAAATGGGGAGGAACACCCAGTATGGTATCTGAGCCGGAAACTGTCCCATGACGAAACCAGGTGTAGCATAGTGGAGAGAGAGTGCTTGGCCATTAAGTTGGCAATAGAGTCACTCCGCTACTATTTCCTGAGGAGAACCTTTCGTCTAGTGACCGACCATTTGCCTCCAACCAGGATGAGCCAAGCCAAGGAGAGGAATGCTCGTGTCACTAGATGGTTTCTGTCGCTACAAAACTTTAACTTCACGGTTGAACATCGGGCTGGTGAGTTACAGGGCAATGCGGATGCTCTCTCCAGGGTTTATTGGGTTTATTGTCTGTCATGTGTCCACCCCCATAGGGTTGAACAAAGGGGGGAGGTATGTGGTTCGGTACTGGATGGCAGGTATATTTCTCCTGGCAAAAATGCAATCCTGCTGGAGCTCTGGCTAGAGAAAGCAGAACTCTGGCCTGGAAGCCTTCTGATTATCTGGGTTTTTGAACCAACGCCTGACAAAAACAGCTGCAGTAATTAGGGAGGCATAAGGTGCTTGGTGTTCAGTGCATATAAGTAGGAAGCTGGGGCAGGATAAGGATCTCAGTGTATTACTGGACTTCGAGGAGAGAACAGCCGTCTCACACTACCGGGCAGTGTTTGTATGGGATTATATTTAAGACACTGGTAACCTACCCAGGCAAGGGTGTACACCAGTCCTGTGGAACAAAAAGGACTGACGGAATGGACTTTCTTGTTGTTTTTTTCTCCTTTGGAACTGCTGACTGTCACCGTGTGAATAAAACCCTTATGTTATTGCACTATACGCCTGTGTGAGCCTCTTTACTGCATCCCGACCTGAGCAAATCTCTACACTATCTATCTATCTATGATTTTATCTATCTATTTATCTATCTAGGATTTTATCTATTTATGTATCTATCTCTCTATCTATCCATACATCCATCCATATGTTTGTATATATGTCATATTATGTATTTGTGTGCACATGTGTGTTTGATGCCCGTGTATTTTTCTGTGTGTACATCCTTGTATTTACCTAAATGTTCGTGTTATTTCAGCTCCTTTACAAGTGTGAACAAGGCCGGATGTGGTGAACATGCACATTATAGCTTTTGCTGCATTTTTTGGTTCAGTTTTGGTGCAGCTTGTAGCCGTAAA